>NW_025747378.1:0-58781 GCF_021184085.1 Oncorhynchus gorbuscha | reverse complement strand
CTGGCAAATACAGGTAATGACAACCCTGGCAAATACAGGTAATGACAACCCTGGCAAATACAGGTAATGACAGCCCTGGCAAATACAGGTAATGACAGCCCTGGCAAATACAGGTAATGACAGCCCTGGCAAATACAGGTAATGACAACCCTGGCAAATACAGGTAATGACAGCCCTGGCAAATACAGGTAATGACAGCCCTGGCAAATACAGGTCATGACAACCCTGGCAAATACAGGTAATGACAACCCTGGCAAATACAGGTAATGACAGCCCTGGCAAATACAGGTCATGACAGCCCTGGCAAATACAGGTAATGACAACCCTGGCAAATACAGGTAATGACAGCCCTGGCAAATACAGGTAATGACAACCCTGGCAAATACAGCCCTGGCAAATACAGGTAATGACAACCCTGGCAAATACAGGTAATGACAACCCTGGCAAATACAGCCCTGGCAAATACAGGTAATGACAACCCTGGCAAATACAGCCCTGGCAAATACAGGTAATGACAACCCTGGCAAATACAGCCCTGGCAAATACAGGTAATGACAACCCTGGCATGTGACAGCCCTGTGAAGGTGACTTCACCAACTCTCCTTTAAACAAAACTAATTAAGGACTAGAGACCCTCCCCTAACGAGCCGCCTGGCAATAGCCACGGTAACTACACCCTGCTAGTTAAGCAGATGGACCTGTGATAATTGACACATGGGAAATGAACCAGCAACTCAATGCTGTTGACACCATCACCAATACACATACACAGCATTACTCAACAGTGAGGAAACAACGATGCAATCTGAAATGTGTCCTCTAATGGAACAAAGTGATTATTTGTGACCAGATCAATTACCACCTACATGAATATAAGCTGACCAGTTGATCTGTGGATAGGAATTCTGACCAGGTGATTAATACTAAATTGTAATTATTTTGCCTATTTATTGCCTTGCCTCCCTAATCTTCTACATTTGCACACACTGTACATAGATTTTTCTGTTGTGTTATTGACTGTATGTTTATGTGATACTCTGTGTTGTTGTTTGTGTTGCACTGCTTGGCTTTATCTTGGCCAGGTCACAGTTGTAAATGACAACTTGTTCTCAACTGGCCTACCTGGATAAATAAAGGTAAAATAAAAAATGAATAAAAATCTGTGGATAGTTCTGACCAGTTGAGTTGTGGATAGGAGTTCTGACCAGTGGATAGGAGTTCTGACCAGTGGATAGGAGTTCTGACCAGTGGATAGGAGTTCTGACCAGTGGATAGGAGTTCTGACCAGTTGAGTTGTGGATAGGAGTTCTGACCAGTGGATAGGAGTTCTGACCAGTGGATAGGAGTTCTGACCAGTGGATAGGAGTTCTGACCAGTGGATAGGAGTTCTGACCAGTTGAGTGGTGGATAGGAGTTCTGACCAGTGGATAGGAGTTCTGACCAGTGGATAGGAGTTCTGACCAGTGGATAGGAGTTCTGACCAGTGGATAGGAGTTCTGACCAGTTGAGATGTGGATAGGAGTTCTGACCAGTGGATAGGAGTTCTGACCAGTGGATAGGAGTTCTGACCAGTGGATAGGAGTTCTGACCAGTGGATAGGAGTTCTGACCAGTGGATAGGAGTTCTGACCAGTGGATAGGAGTTCTGACCAGTGGATAGGAGTTCTGACCAGTAGATAGGAGTTCTGACCAGTGGATAGGAGTTCTGACCAGTTGAGTTGTGGATAGGAGTTCTGACCAGTGGATAGGAGTTCTGACCAGTTGAGTTGTGGATAGGAGTTCTGACCAGTGGATAGGAGTTCTGACCAGTGGATAGGAGTTCTGACCAGTGGATAGGAGTTCTGACCAGTGGGTAGGAGTTCTGACCAGTGGATAGGAGTTCTGACCAGTGGATAGGAGTTCTGACCAGTGGATAGGAGTTCTGACCAGTAGATAGGAGTTCTGACCAGTGGATAGGAGTTCTGACCAGTGGATAGGAGTTCTGACCAGTAGATAGGACTTCTGACCAGTGGATAGGAGTTCTGACCAGTGGATAGGAGTTCTGACCAGTGGATAGGAGTTCTGACCAGTGGATAGGAGTTCTGACCAGTGGATAGGAGTTCTGACCAGTTGAGTTGTGGATAGGAGTTCTGACCAGTGGATAGGAGTTCTGACCAGTTGAGTTGTGGATAGGAGTTCTGACCAGTGGATAGGAGTTCTGACCAGTTGAGTTGTGGATAGGAGTTCTGACCAGTGGATAGGAGTTCTGACCAGTTGAGTTGTGGATAGGAGTTCTGACCAGTGGATAGGAGTTCTGACCAGTTGAGTTGTGGATAGGAGTTCTGACCAGTTGAGTTGTGGATAGGAGTTCTGACCAGTTGAGTTGTGGATAGGAGTTCTGACCAGTGGATAGGAGTTCTGACCAGTTGAGTTGTGGATAGGAGTTCTGACCAGTGGATAGGAGTTCTGACCAATTGAGTTGTGGATAGGAGTTCTGACCAGTTGAGTTGTGGATAGGAGTTCTGACCAGTTGAGTTGTGGATAGGAGTTCTGACCAGTTGAGTTGTGGATAGGAGTTCTGACCAGTAGATAGGAGTTCTGACCAGTGGATAGGAGTTCTGGCCAGTGGATAGGAGTTCTGACCAGTAGATAGGAGTTCTGACCAGTGGATAGGAGTTCTGACCAGTGGATAGGAGTTCTGACCAGTGGATAGGAGTTCTGACCAGTGGATAGGAGTTCTGACCAGTGGATAGGAGTTCTGACCAGTAGATAGGAGTTCTGACCAGTAGATAGGAGTTCTGACCAGTAGATAGGAGTTCTGACCAGTAGATAGGAGTTCTGACCAGTGGATAGGAGTTCTGACCAGTGGATAGGAGTTCTGACCAGTGGATAGGAGTTCTGACCAGTAGATAGGAGTTCTGACCAGTAGATAGGAGTTCTGACCAGTAGATAGGAGTTCTGACCATTAGATAGGAGTTCTGACCAGTGGATAGGAGTTCTGACCAGTGGATAGGAGTTCTGACCAGTGGATAGGAGTTCCGACCAGTGGATAAGAGTTCTGACCAGTGGATAAGAGTTCTGACCAGTGGATAAGAGTTCTGACCAGTAGATAGGAGTTCTGACCAGTGGATAAGAGTTCTGACCAGTAGATAGGAGTTCTGACCAGTGGATAGGAGTTCTGACCAGTGGATAGGAGTTCTGACCAGTAGATAGGAGTTCTGGTCAGTGGATAGGAGTTCTGACTAGTAGATAGGAGTTCTGACCAGTGGATAGGAGTTCTGACCAGTGGATAGGAGTTCTGACCAGTGGATAGGAGTTCTGACCAGTGGATAGGAGTGCTGACTAGTAGATAGGAGTTCTGACCAGTGGATAGGAGTTCTGACCAGTGGATAGGAGTTCTGACCAGTAGATAGGGGTTCTGACCAGTAGTTAGGAGTTCTGACCAGTGGATAGGAGTTCTGACCAGTGGATAGGAGTTCTGACCAGTGGGTAGGAGTTCTGACCAGTGGATAGGAGTTCTGACCAGTGGATAGGAGTTCTGACCAGTGGATAGGAGTTCTGACCAGTGGATAGGAGTTCTGACCAGTGGATAGGAGTTCTGACCAGTGGATAGGAGTTCTGACCAGTGGATAGGAGTTCTGACCAGTAGATAGGAGTTCTGACCAGTAGATAGGAGTTCTGACCAGTAGATAGGATTTCTGACCAGTAGATAGGAGTTCTGACCAGTGGATAGGAGTTCTGACCAGTGGATAGGAGTTCTGACCAGTGGATAGGAGTTCCGACCAGTGGATAAGAGTTCTGACCAGTAGATAAGAGTTCTGACCAGTGGATAAGAGTTCTGACCAGTAGATAGGAGTTCTGACCAGTGGATAAGAGTTCTGACCAGTAGATAGGAGTTCTGACCAGTGGATAGGAGTTCTGACCAGTGGATAGGAGTTCTGACCAGTAGATAGGAGTTCTGGCCAGTGGATAGGAGTTCTGACTAGTAGATAGGAGTTCTGACCAGTGGATAGGAGTTCTGACCAGTGGATAGGAGTTCTGACCAGTGGATAGGAGTTCTGACCAGTGGATAGGAGTGCTGACTAGTAGATAGGAGTTCTGACCAGTGGATAGGAGTTCTGACCAGTAGATAGGAGTTCTGACCAGTGGATAGGAGTTCTGACCAGTGGATAAGAGTTCTGGCCAGTGGATAGGAGTTATGGCCAGTGGATAGGAGTTCTGACCATTAGATAGGAGTTCTGACCAGTAGATAGGAGTTCTGACCAGTGGATAGGAGTTCTGACCAGTGGATAGGAGTTCTGACCAGTGGATAGGAGTTCTGACCAGTGGATAGGAGTTCTGACCAGTGGATAAGAGTTCTGACCAGTAGATAGGAGTTCTGACCAGTGGATAAGAGTTCTGACCAGTAGATAGGAGTTCTGACCAGTGGATAGGAGTTCTGACCAGTGGATAGGAGTTCTGACCAGTTGACTTGTGGATAGGAGTTCTGACCAGTTGACTTGTGGATAGGAGTTCTGACCAGTTGACTTGTGCATAGGAGTTTTGACCAGTTGCCAGGTGGATAGGAGTTCTGACCAGTTGAGTTGTGGATAGTTCTGGCAGGTGAGAGTCGTGGATACTGATACTCAGTTTAGATCAGAAACAACGTTCTCCATCACCCAGGCCTCTGATCACCCATATCTTATTCAGAAACAATGTTCTCCATCACTCTGGCCTCTGATCCCTCATATCTTATTCAGAAACAATGTTCTCCATCACTCTGGCCTCTGATCCCTCATATCTTATTCAGAAACAATGTTCGCCATCACTCTGGCCTCTGATCCCTCATATCTTATTCAGAAACAACGTTCGCCATCACTCTGGCCTCTGATCCCTCATATCTTATTCAGAAACAATGTTCGCCATCACTCTGGCCTCTGATCCCTCATATCTTATTCAGAAACAACGTTCTCCATCACTCAGGCCTCTGATCCCTCATATCTTATTCAGAAACAACGTTCTCCATCACTCAGGCCTCTGATCCCTCATATCTTATTCAGAAACAATGTTCTCCATCACTCTGGCCTCTGATCCCTCATATCTTATTCAGAAACAATGTTCGCCATCACTCTGGCCTCTGATCCCTCATATCTTATTCAGAAACAATGTTCTCCATCACTCTGGCCTCTGATCCCTCATATCTTATTCAGAAACAATGTTCGCCATCACTCTGGCCTCTGATCCCTCATATCTTATTCAGAAACAACGTTCTCCATCACTCTGGCCTCTGATCCCTCATATCTTATTCAGAAACAATGTTCTCCATCACTCTGGCCTCTGATCCCTCATATCTTATTCAGAAACAATGTTCGCCATCACTCTGGCCTCTGATCCCTCATATCTTATTCAGAAACAATGTTCTCCATCACTCTGGCCTCTGATCCCTCATATCTTATTCAGAAACAATGTTCGCCATCACTCTGGCCTCTGATCCCTCATATCTTATTCAGAAACAATGTTCTCCATCACTCTGGCCTCTGATCCCTCATATCTTATTCAGAAACAATGTTCTCCATCACTCTGGCCTCTGATCCCTCATATCTTATTCAGAAACAATGTTCTCCATCACTCTGGCCTCTGGTCCCTCATATCTTATTCAGAAACAATGTTCTCCATCACTCTGGCCTCTGATCCCTCATATCTTATTCAGAAACAATGTTCGCCATCACTCTGGCCTCTGATCCCTCATATCTTATTCAGAAACAATGTTCGCCATCACTCTGGCCTCTGATCCCTCATATCTTATTCAGAAACAATGTTCTCCATCACTCTGGCCTCTGGTCCCTCATATCTTATTCAGAAACAATGTTCTCCATCACTCTGGCCTCTGATCCCTCATATCTTATTCAGAAACAATGTTCGCCATCACTCTGGCCTCTGATCCCTCATATCTTATTCAGAAACAATGTTCGCCATCACTCTGGCCTCTGATCCCTCATATCTTATTCAGAAACAATGTTCTCCATCACTCTGGCCTCTGGTCCCTCATATCTTATTCAGAAACAATGTTCTCCATCACTCTGGCCTCTGATCCCTCATATCTTATTCAGAAACAATGTTCGCCATCACTCTGGCCTCTGATCCCTCATATCTTATTCAGAAACAATGTTCGCCATCACTCTGGCCTCTGATCCCTCATATCTTATTCAGAAACAATGTTCTCCATCACTCTGGCCTCTGGTCCCTCATATCTTATTCAGAAACAATGTTCTCCATCACTCTGGCCTCTGATCCCTCATATCTTATTCAGAAACAATGTTCGCCATCACTCTGGCCTCTGATCCCTCATATCTTATTCAGAAACAATGTTCGCCATCACTCTGGCCTCTGATCCCTCATATCTTATTCAGAAACAATGTTCGCCATCACTCTGGCCTCTAAACTCTCATATGTGACCGACCGGCTCCAATTTGAAAGTTTATTTTTTATTTTTTACCTTGGATAAAAGTAGAGACTCAGAGCTACATAATGGTATATTATACACCACAGTTGAGGAACAATGGGAAAGTAATTCTGCTTTGAAAGTTGATCAACTTGTAAACTCAGTTTTGAGAAAATGTCCTTTGAATATTTTGGTATCTAGTGAAAAGCTCTTCTTTGTCTACACCCATTCAGCATCGTTCACACCCTCTTAAGCTTTAGCCCCACCCATTCAGCATCGTTCACACCCTCTTAAGCTTTAGCCCCACCCATTCAGCATCGTTCACACCCTCTTAAGCTTTAGCCCCACCCATTCAGCATCGTTCACACCCTCTTAAGCTTTAGCCCCACCCATTCAGCATCATTCACACCCTCTTAAGCTTTAGCCCCACCCATCTCGTTTCGCTCTCGGAGTGTTCAGATCGCACACTTGACACTCTGGCCGATGATTTGTTTACCTCTGGATAATATGAAACCAGCCGAACCAGCTCTTTTTATTTATTTCACCTTTATTTAACCAGGTAGGCTAGTTGAGAACACCTTTATTTAACCTGGTAGGCTAGTTGAGAACACCTTTATTTAACCAGGTAGGCTAGTTGAGAACACCTTTATTTAACCAGGTAGGCTAGTTGAGAACAAGTTCTCATTTACAACTGCGACCTGGCCAAGATAAAGCAAAGCAGTTTGACACATACAACTACACAGAGTTACACATGGAGTAAAACAAACATACAGTCAATAATACAGTAGAAAAATAAGTCTATATAAAATGTGAGCCAATGAGGTGAGATAAGGGAGGTAAAGGCAAAAAAAAGGCCATGGTGGCAAAGTAAATACAATATAGCAAGTAAAACATTGGAATGGTTGATTTTCAGTGGAAGAATGTGCAAAGTAGAGATAGAAATAAAGCATCCATTTAGTTTTACTTGTATTTAAGAGCAATTGGAGGCCATGGAAGGAGAGTTGTATGGCATTGAAGCTCGTCTGGAGGGTTCTTAACACAGTGTCCAAAGAAGAGCCAGAAGTATACAGAATGGTGTCATCTGCGTAGAGGTGGATCAGCGACTCACCAGCATCAAGAGCGACATCATTGATGTATACAGAGAAGAGAGTCGTTCCAAGGCCAGAGGCCCGGACAATAAGCCCTCCGATTTGACACACTGAACTCTATCAAAGAAGTAGTTGGTGAACCAGGCGAGGCAGTCATTTGAGAAACCAAGGCTATCGAGTCTGCCGATGAGGATGTGGTGATTGACAGAGTCGAAAGCCTTGGCCAGGCCAATGAATACGGCTGCACAGTATTGTTTCTTATTGATGGCGGTTAAGATATCGTTTAGGACCTTGAGCGTGGCTCTGCTGGCAACAATTTCATTACAGTTTTTTGCCGATGTATACTGACACCGACTATATTAAACGGGTGTTGTACACACGTCATGTAATGATGGACGTGTCTCCCTGTCAGGAATGCCATACCATGGTTGCCCTTAGTTTGAAGATGTCATCTGGAGACATGTGTTTTCCCATCTCTTTACCTATCATACTCTAATTCCACTGATTTCAAAACTCGATCCTCCAGAAAGTGGAGATCAACACTTATGCAGCTCCACTACACAATACATTTTTTATAAGCCGTTTTCCACAGGATTACCAACACAGACTGAAGAGCTCAAATAGACAGAAGCCTCTATATGGCAGACCAATCCTCTCTCCTCTCTCGGCATGTCCTGCCCACTCATTATCTCAGCCATTCATGGCTAGTGGAAAGGTTGTTTCCTTTTACTGTGGCTTAACCAACAAGGCTCGTAATTTAACAATTGTAATCATATTTACAGATGGCATACAAGTTTGTTATTAAGGCACATGAAAGTTCACATGTTCGAGAAGGCATTTCTGTTAAAACAAAAATGACTTTTGGCTAAAAACATGTATTTTTTTACGTTCAAATGGCTTTTTCTTTACACCTAGTTCCCTGAATCAGGTCACAAACAGACAGCTGAGAAAAATATAGATGAAAACTCTCATGGTAAATATTATGGTCTGCAGCTTATCATGAGCTATTCTCTCAGGCGAAACTAGAGACCTCCTTAACATTAGATCACGCACCAGAAGTTGCTAACAAAGAGACACACCCCTCTTGCCTTCGTCTCACCCAAGACTGCTGTCCAGTGTTGATGATGAATAGGAAAAACCAGCCAGATGTTTATCCAACTGGATAATGCTGTGAACGGAGCTGATTCGGATTAATCTGCAGTTATTGCACATTCTCCAATAGAACAGAGGACAAGGGCAGTCTATTTGCTCACCAACGTAGTCTCATTAGGTTGCCTGCCTCTCTTTCGCCACCAGGGATCAGGGCCTGGTGCGGAGTAAGCAGGATGTCCAGAGCAGCTGACTAGTTGTAGTAGAAATGATAATCTAAATGGGAGTTAGTGATCGCCTGTTCTGATGTCCACAAGTTAAGAATACCTGTCTGCTATCCTTACTGTAGTAAGGGGTCTGAATACTTTCTGAATGGACTGTATATCTATGAACCAGGCCAGTAAGGGTCTGAATAGACTGTATATCTATAAATCAGGCCAGTAAGGGTCTGAATGGACTGTATATCTATGAACCATAGATGTAGTTTAGAGTGTGTAGTCTTAGAGTGATTATCTTAATTTACCGAGGTTAGCTAGCCAGCTATTTGTCGTCCTTAACGTAGGAGACACTGCTAGCTAGCCAACAGCTAGCCAACGTCTACCGAATAGAACTTCCGCACTCAACAACCCGGTCGCATTCCGCTTCGCTCCACAGGTACTATCACATTTTCATTTCATTTCATTACAGTACGGTTTGATTTGTTTGATCGTAGCTAGCTACATAGCTAGCTACATAGCCGTCTTTGTATCAAAGATAATTGTGTAGTCTAGAGCGATTTTCTAGGTTAGCTAGCCAGCTATTGTCGTTCTTTTAACGCAACGTAACGTAATCAACACTGCTAGCTAGCCAGCTAGCCCCCGAATAGCAGCACTGTAGAAACTATTACACTCAACGGAACGACTTGATTAGTGTAGTGTCAACAACGCAGCCACTGCCAGCTAGCCTACAAAGTCAACAACGCAGCCACTGCCAGCTAGCCTACTTCAGCAGTACTGTATCATTTTAATCATTTTAGTCAATAAGATTCTTGCTACGTAAGCTTAACTTTCTGAACATTCGAGACGTGTAGTCCACTTGTCATTCCAATCTCCTTTGCATTAGCGTAGCCTGTCAACTATGTGTCTGTCTGTCTATCCCTGTTCTCTCCTCTCTGCACAGACCATACAAACGCTCCACACCGCGTGGCCGCGGCCACCCTAATCTGGTGGTCCCAGCGCGCACGACCCACGTGGAGTTCCAGGTCTCCGGTAGCCTCTGGAACTGCCGATCTGCGGCCAACAAGGCAGAGTTCATCTCAGCCTATGCCTCCCTCCAGTCCCTCGACTTCTTCCCTCGACTTCTTCTTCTTGACGGAAACATGGATCACCACAGATAACACTGCCACTCCTACTGCTCTCTCTTCGTACGCCCACGTGTTCTCGCACACCCCGAGAGCTTCTGGTCAGCGGGGTGGTGGCACCGGGATCCTCATCTCTCCCAAGTGGTCATTCTCTCTTTCTCCCCTTACCCAACTGTCTATCGCCTCCTTTGAATTCCATGCTGTCACAGTTACCAGCCCTTTCAAGCTTAACATGCTTATCATTTATCGCCCTCCAGGTTCCCCTCGGAGAGTTCATCAATGAGCTTGATGCCTTGATAAGCTCCTTTCCTGAGGACGACTCACCTCTCACAGTTCTGGGCGACTTTAACCTCCCCACGTCTACCTTTGACTCATTCCTCTCTGCCTCCTTCTTTCCACTCCTCTCCTCTTTTGACCTCACCCTCTCACCTTCCCCCCCTACTCACAAGGCAGGCAATACGCTCGACCTCATCTTTAGGCTGAGACGCCGTCCCAACCTTCGCTCTCTCTCCCCCGCTACTCTCTCCTCTTCCATCCTATCATCTCTTCCCTCCGCTCAAACCTTCTCCAACCTATCTCCTGATTCTGCCTCCTCAACCCTCCTCTCCTCCCTTTCTGCATCCTTTGACTCTCTATGTCCCCTATCCTCCAGGCCGGCTCGGTCCTCTCCTCCCGCTCCGTGGCTCGACGACTCATTGCGAGCTCACAGAACAGGGCTCCGGGCAGCCGAGCGGAAATGGAGGAAAACTCGCCTCCCTGCGGACCTGGCATCCTTTCACTCCCTCCTCTCTACATTTTCCTCCCCTGTCTCTGCTGCTAAAGCCACTTTCTACCACTCTAAATTCCAAGCATCTGCCTCTAACCCTAGGAAGCTCTTTGCCACCTTCTCCTCCCTCCTGAATCCTCCTCCCCCCCCTCCCTCTCTGCAGATGACTTCGTCAACCATTTTGAAAAGAAGGTCGACGACATCCGATCCTCGTTTGCTAAGTCAAACGACACCGCTGGTTCTGCTCACACTGCCCTACCCTGTGCTCTGACCTCTTTCACCCCTCTCTCTCCAGATGAAATCTCGCGTCTTGTGACGGCCGGCCGCCCAACAACCTGCCCGCTTGACCCTATCCCCTCCTCTCTTCTCCAGACCATTTCCCGGAGACCTTCTCCCTTACCTCACCTCGCTCATCAACTCATCCCTGACCGCTGGCTACGTCCCTTCCGTCTTCAAGAGAGCGAGAGTTGCACCCCTTCTGAAAAAACCTACACTCGATCCCTCCGATGTCAACAACTACAGACCAGTATCCCTTCTTTCTTTTCTCTCCAAAACTCTTGAACGTGCCGTCCTTGGCCAGCTCTCCCGCTATCTCTCTCAGAATGACCTTCTTGATCCAAATCAGTCAGGTTTCAAGACTAGTCATTCAACTGAGACTGCTCTTCTCTGTATCACGGAGGCGCTCCGCACTGCTAAAGCTAACTCTCTCTCCTCTGCTCTCATCCTTCTAGACCTATCGGCTGCCTTCGATACTGTGAACCATCAGATCCTCCTCTCCACCCTCTCCGAGTTGGGCATCTCCGGCGCGGCCCACGCTTGGATTGCGTTCTACCTGACAGGTCGCTCCTACCAGGTGGCGTGGCGAGAATCTGTCTCCTCACCACGCGCTCTCACCACTGGTGTCCCCCAGGGCTCTGTTCTAGGCCCTCTCCTATTCTCGCTATACACCAAGTCACTTGGCTCTGTCATAACCTCACATGGTCTCTCCTATCATTGCTATGCAGACGACACACAATTAATCTTCTCCTTTCCCCCTTCTGATGACCAGGTGGCGAATCGCATCACTGCATGTCTGGCAGACATATCAGTGTGGATGACGGATCACCACCTCAAGCTGAACCTTGGCAAGACGGAGCTGCTCTTCCTCCCGGGGAAGGACTGCCCGTTCCATGATCTCGCCATCACGGTTGTCAACTCCATTGTGTCCTCCTCCCAGAGCGCTAAGAACCTTGGCGTGATCCTGGACAACACCCTGTCGTTCTCAACTAACATCAAGGCGGTGGCCCGTTCCTGTAGGTTCATGCTCTACAACATGCGCAGAGTATGACCCTGCCTCACACAGGAAGCGGCGCAGGTCCTAATCCAGGCACTTGTCATCTCCCGTCTGGATTACTGCAACTCGCTGTTGGCTGGGCTCCCTGCCTGTGCCATTAAACCCCTACAACTCATCCAGAACGCCGCAGCCCGTCTGGTGTTCAACCTTCCCAAGTTCTCTCACGTCACCCCGCTCCTCCGCTCTCTCCACTGGCTTCCAGTTGAAGCTCGCATCCGCTACAAGACCATGGTGCTTGCCTACGGAGCTGTGAGGGGAACGGCACCTCAGTACCTCCAGGCTCTGATCAGGCCCTACACCCAAACAAGGGCACTGCGTTCATCCACCTCTGGCCTGCTCGCCTCCCTACCACTGAGGAAGTACAGTTCCCGCTCAGCCCAGTCAAAACTGTTCGCTGCTCTGGCCCCCAATGGTGAAACAAACTCCTCACGACGCCAGGACAGCGGAGTCAATCACCACCTTCCGGAGACACTTGAAACCCCACCTCTTCAAGGAATACCTAGGATAGGATAAAGTAATCCTTCTCACCCCCCCCCCTTAAAATATTTAGATGCACTATTGTAAAGTGGCTGTTCCACTGGATGTCATCAGGTGAATGCACCAATTTGTAAGTCGCTCTGGATAAGAGCGTCTGCTAAATGACTTAAATGTAAATGTAATGTAAATGTATATAGACTACAGTAGGACAGTAGTAGATATATAGACTACAGTAGGATGGTCGTTGATATATAGACTACAATAGGATGGTAGTTGATATATACACTACAGTAGGATGGTAGTTGATATATAGACTACAGTAGGATGGTAGTTGATATACAACCTACAGTAGGATGGTAGTTGGTATACAGCCTACAGTAGGATGGTAGTAGATATACAGCCCACAGTAGGATGGTAGTAGATATATAGACTACAGTAGGATGGTAGTAGATATATAGACTACAGTAGGACAGTAGTAGATATATAGACTACAGTAGGATGGTAGTTGATATACAGCCTACAGTAGGACAGTAGTAGATATATAGACTACAGTAGGATGGTAGTTGATATACAGCCTACAGTAGGATGGTAGTAGATATATACAGTAGCCTACAGTAGGATGGTAGTAGATATACAGCCCACAGTAGGATGGTAGTTGATATATAGACTACAGTAGGATGGTAGTTGATATATAGACTACAGTAGGATGGTAGTTGATATATAGACTACAGTAGGATGGTAGTTGATATATAGACTACAGTAGGATGGTAGTAGATATACAGCCCACAGTAGGATGGTAGTTGATATATAGACTACAGTAGGATGGTAGTTGATATATAGACTATAGTAGGATGGTAGTAGATATACAGCCTACAGTAGGATGGTAGTTTATATAAAGACTACAGTAGGATGGTAGTTGATATATAGACTACAGTAGGATGGTAGTTGATATATAGACTACAGTAGGATGGTAGTAGAAATACAGCCTACAGTAGGATGGTAGTTGATATATAGACTACAGTAGGATGGTAGTTGATATATAGACTACAGTAGGATGGTAGTTGATATATAGACTACAGTAGGATGGTAGTTGATATATAGACTACAGTAGGATGGTAGTTGATATACAGCCTACAGTAGGATGGTAGTAGATATATACAGTAGCCTACAGTAGGATGGTAGTTGATATATAGACTACAGTACGATGGTAGTAGAAATACAGCCTACAGTAGGATGGTAGTTGATATATAGACTACAGTAGGATGGTAGTAGATATACAGCCTACAGTAGGACAGTAGTAGATATATAGACTACAGTAGGATGGTAGTTGATATATAGACTACAGTAGGATGGTAGTAGATATACAGCCTACAGTAGGACAGTAGTAGATATATAGACTACAGTAGGATGGTAGTTGATATATAGACTACAGTAGAATGGTAGTAGAAATACAGCCTACAGTAGGATGGTAGTTGATATATAGACTACAGTAGGATGGTAGTTGATATACAGCCCACAGTAGGATGGTAGTTGATATACAGCCCACAGTAGGATGGTAGTTGATATATAGACTACAGTAGGATGGTAGTTGATATACAGCCTACAGTAGGACAGTAGTAGATATATAGACTACAGTAGGATGGTAGTTCATATAAAGACTACAGTAGGATGGTAGTTTATATAAAGACTACAGTAGGATGGTAGTTGATATATAGACTACAGTAGGATGGTAGTTGATATACAGCCCACAGTAGGATGGTAGTTGATATATAGACTACAGTAGGATGGTAGTTTATATAAAGACTACAGTAGGATGGTAGTTGATATACAGCCCACAGTAGGATGGTAGTTGATATATAGACTACAGTAGGATGGTAGTTGATATATAGACTACAGTAGGATGGTAGTTGATATATAGACTACAGTAGGACAGTAGTAAACATGTAGTACCAGTCAAAAGTTTGGACACACCTCATTCCAGGGTTTTTCTTTATTTGACTATTTTCTACATGGTTGAATACTAGTGAAGACATCACAACTATGAAATAACACATATGGAATCCTGTAGCAGCGAAAAAAGTGTTAAATATTAGCCACGCTTTGCCTTGATGACAGCTTTGCAAACTCTTGGCAAAAGCTGTATTTGTCAATACAAAATTGCTTTTTAATTCTGTCAAGAAATACATGTATTTCCTATTACCAAGAAATGTACAGGTTCTACGTCTTTAGTTTTCCATGTGGTCCAATTTATCGGTGAATTTTTTAAACACTTAGCAACTCCTGATGCACACATTTTCAAGAAGCAAGACAATTCCCTCCAAGCAATTTGACAGCTGTTATAATCTATAATAAATAATAGCTGTCTTTGCCAGTATAATCTTATTTCATCATATTGTTTCTGAGTTGTTTCTCTCTTACCGTGCCAGCCCATGGAGTAGGGGAAGGAGATCTGAAACAGGTTATCATATTTAGTCAAGAGTCTCTTCATAATGGAGGCCAGTCCTGGAATAGAAAGAGAGAGTTCAGACGAATATATCTGGAGCTATCTAGAACACACTCATATACATAGTAGCACTTACCTCACTTCCTGTAGCTATCTAGAACAAATTAATATACATAGTAGCACGTGCAACACTTCCTGGTGCCTGATCTCTCGCTCTTAGATGGTGGCACGCACGCACGCACGCATGAGCACACGCACGCACACACAAATACAGCATCGGAGTCTGCTGGGGGAAGACATCTCGCACGCACACACATACAGCATCGGAGTCTGCTGGGGGAGGACATCTCGCACGCACGCACACACACATACATACAGCATCGGAGTCTGCTGGGGGAGGACATCTCGTATTAATGGTTGGAATGTTTGGTACCATTCCATTCACACCAATCCAGTCATTATTATGACCTCCTCTCCTCAGCAGCCTCCACTGGGACACATATACCCACACAAACACTCCAAACAAACCACACTTCAGACAGCATAGTTTATTATTTCCCAGAATTAACCTTCTGCTGATATTTGGATCAAATGAAATCTGTCCTTCAAGGGCACCATACTGCTGGGAAAACAAACTAACCCACCAAGATAATTCTATGACAACACAACAGCTGCCTGTCATTTAAAAACAATGACAATAAAACAGGACAGAGGAATCTGTGTGAAAACACCTGATTTCCTTCCAGTAACAGATTATAGAATCAGTCACATTCATGCTCCAAAATCCACAGTCTGTCCATGACAACACAATTACTGATGCAAAGATTACTTAAATTGTGTTTCTCGCTTTACAATACAGATAAGGGGGGTTATATTATTACGAACTACAAAGGGAACCCCAAACGTGAGCTGCCTAGTGACACGAGCCTACCAGAAAGCTAAATGCCTTTTATGCTCACTTCGAGTCAAGCAACACTGAAGCATGCACGTGAGCACCAGCTATCCTGGACGACTGTGTGATAACACTCTCCATAGCCAATGTGAGTAAGACCTTTAAACAGGTCAACATTCACAAAGCCACGGGGCCAGATGGATTACCAGGACGTGTACTCAAAGCAACTGTCCAGTGTCTTCACTGACATTTTCAACCTGTCCCTGACCGAGTCTGTGATACAAACATGTTTCAAGCAGACCACCATAGTCTGTGCCCAAGAACACTAAGGTAGCCTGCCTAAATGACTACAGACCCATAGCACTCACGTCTGTAGCCATGAAGTACTTTGAAAGGCTGGGCATGGCGCACATCAACACCATTATCTCAGAAATCCTACACCAACTCCAATTTCCATACTGCCCCAACAGATCTACAGATGATGCAATCTCTATTGCACTCCACACTGCCCTTTCGCACCTGGACAAAAGGAACACCTACATGAGAATGCTATTCATTGACTACAGCTCAGCATTCAACACCATAGTGCCCTCAAATCTCATCACGAAGCTAAGGACCCTGGGACTAAACACCTCCCTCTGCAACTGGATCCTGGACTTCCTGACAAGCAGGGTAGCCTAGTGGTTAGAGTGTTGGTCTTGTAACCGGAAGGTTGCAAGTTCAAACCCCCGAGCTGACAAGTTACAAATCCGTAGTTCTGCCCCTGAACAGGCAGTTAGCCCACTGTTCCTAGGCCATCATTAAAAATAAGAATATGTTCTTTAACTGACTTGCCTGGTTAAATAAAGGTTAAAAAAAATATATATATATTTTTAAAATACAGGGGGCCCTTAGGGGTGCGTGCTCAGTCCCCTTCTGTATTCCTTGTTGACCCACAACCGCATGGCCAAGCACGACTCCAACACCATCATTAAGATTCCCGACGACACAACAGTGGTAGGACTGATCCCCGACAACGATGAGACAGCCTATAGGGAGGAGGTCAGAGACCTTACAGTGTGGTGCCAGGACAACAACATCTCCCTCTACTTGATCAAGACAAAGGAGATGATTGTGGACTACAGAAAAAGGAGGCATGAGCACGCCCCCATTCCCATCGACGGGGCTGTAGTGGACAGGTTGAGAGCTTCAACGTGAAGAAGGCATGACAAAACCTTATCCCCTGCAGGAGACAAACGATTTGGCATGGGTCCCCAGTGTCACGACGTGGCCCTTTTGGGTGTATATCGTGGCTCCATCCCTCTCTCATTCTCCCTCCCACATCAGGTTTTACAACGGTCATAAATACCTGGTAGAAACTGCCGTATTGAGGGAGATGAATAACAAAGAGCTTCTCTTGCAAAAATTCCTAATCTCCAAAATAGGAGAATTAAACAATATTTATATTTTTGAGAATGTGGGAATGGTCCGTGGACACTGAAGTGACAGTCATGTCGAGTGTGTTTCATTTGGTGATCTAATGAAGGACAGGAAACACACATAACTGTATCTCTTAACCTCTCTGCGCACCAAACCCGTTAGCGGGATTAAATTCGACAATATACGGTGATCGCTACATATATAGTCATATTAAACATTCATGAAAATACAAGCGTCTCACATGATTCGAAGGCCTAGAATCTTGCTAATCCAACTGCGTTGTCAGATTTTTAAAAAGGATTTACCTCGAAAGAATACGATGCGATTATCTGAGGACAGAGCCCAATAACAAAAAACTATTTCAACCAGGACAGGCGTAACAAAATCACAAATTGCAATAAAATAAATTGTTTATCTTTGACGATCTTCCTCTGTTTGCAATCCCAATGCTCATTGTTACACAATGAATGGTCTTTTGTTTGATAAAATCTCATTCCATTTTCGACGACACATTCGATGTAAATACACGCACTAAACATTACTTTTCCAGTCATGTTTGGTTTCATTGCAATCAACTGGTTTGTTTGTAACACAACCAAACTTGATGGAACATTTCGCGGGACGTATTGACTGAAAGAAACCGATTTGAAGACAACAAGTAATGACATCATTGTGCACCAATGATATGACCGCTGTTTTGTTGATTGACTGTATTTTAACCCAATGACCACTGATCGTCTTGAAATCTAGCTGGGTAGATAGCCAATGAGCTGAGGTAAACGGCAATATGTAATGTTTATGTGTTGGAAGAACAACCCACGTAGTAAACTCCTGCGTAAAGAGGGTCATTCGCCATTGAAGATTAATATTGGAAGGAGCCAAGCTTGTGACGCACAGCACTTTTGCGGTAACGCGCATCTTCAGCTGTTTATATATCGAACATCATGGCGAATAAGTCAGGGAAAGCTAAATCCAAGACTAGATTTACAAAATTATAGAGGAAATTGATCATGATAGTGAAACAGATCTTCTTTTGGAAGATGATTCAGTTAGCGACCATAGCTAGACTCCAAAATGGAAGCATATTTTTTTTGAACAGAGAGGACATTGTTTTGGATGTAAGTTCTTCTCATGCTAATGCCGGTGTTTGAAATTAATAATATAAAATATTATTTGTGATTATTTTTTACATTTTATTTGCAAAATATAAAAATCGAATGAAATGTGTAAAGTACACATTGGCTATGCGTTGTGGGTGGGGGTATGGTTATATGTACTGTATGTGAATGACCCATAGCCTATGTTTGTGTGTGTATATATATATATAAAAATGGAATGGAGTAGAATGAAACAGCAAACTGACACATGCTTCCTCCTCTCAGTCTACATATTATGTATTAGAGGGAGCATGGTCGAGATGCGTGTCTGCCGCTCCACCACACCCCCACATGAAATAGCCTATTTCAGGCAGGCCCACAACAATGGCCAAAGTGAAATGGAACAGCACTTGATTTTCCCTGTACTCTATATATATATGTTTATTATACCTGTTGATACAGGGCTCATATGTGAAACTATTTTAACTGAACATTTTCTTTCACAGTGACACTGACTCGAATGGGAGCCCCCGTGCCAAGGTGTCCATCCCCCACTGAAGCTGGTTCATCCAGCCGGACACCTGTTGTCTCAGGCTCCACACCGGAAGTGTGCCACCTGCTAAGGAAGGGACAGAAGGGCGTTGGCAAAGAAGATGATGTGGAGCCACCTCAACCAACATTTAGGCCGAAAAGGAAGCCAGGACCTCAGGTGAACATGACCGCAACTTACAGCCCCCTTCAGCTTTTTCAGCTGTTTTTCACCCAATCCGTCGTCGATTCGCTCGTGTCTAACACGAATAAGTATGGGGAGAAGAAGCAAGCAGGCAAAACGGTAGCATGGAAGCCCATATCCATGTCAGACTTTTCTTCTACCTTTCACTGGTCATCTACATGGGGCTGGTCAGGCTGAAAAGCCTGAAGGACTACTGGAAAACGCCATCTCTCTACTAACTGCCTTTCCCCATGACTGTTATGTCCTGCAAATGGTTTACGGTTATCTCACAGGCACTTCACATCAGTGACCCAAAGGATGATGAAGCGAATGACAAGAAGAGAGGCACAGCAACGTTTGATAGACTGTGCCAAATAAAACCTCTCTACTACAGCATTGTTGAGGCCTGCAAAACCTACTTTCAGCCAGCCCAGAATGTGTCAATAGATGAGAGGATGGTAGCCTCAAAGGCCAGAATTGGCCTCCAACAGAACATGAGAAACTAACCAACTAAGTGGTGTTACAAGCTGTTTGTGTTGGCTGATTCTGTGTGTGACTACATATGCATTTCTTTTGTCTATGAGGGAAGAACAGTTGTGCGACCGGTAATGGACTGAGTTATGATTCTGTTATGGAGTTATTTGATTTTCAACTGCTGGGGGAAGGGCTACAAACTGTTTGTGGATAACTTCTACACAAGCCCTACCCTGGTTACAGAGCTGAGGAAGCTGGAGGTGTGGGCTTGTGGGACCATTCGTACCAACAGGGTGGGCTGTCCGAAGACGAAGGTGAACGACAAGCCTAAGCGGGCTGAGCGGGGGAGCATGCGATGGATCCGTGAAGATGGCCTGCTTTTTGTAAAGTGGATGGATACCAGAGTGATGTGCACAACAATCCACAAGTGCTTCAGTGGTGATCATGTCGTCAGACGTGTGAAGGATGGTGCCGGGGCATGGACCACCAAAAATGTCCCCATTCCAACTGCAGTAAAGGACTACAACAAGAGCATGGGAGGTGTGGACCTATACGATGCGCTGATAGGCTATTACAATGTTCTCCATAAGACGATGAAATGGTACAAGACCTTCTTCTATCATTTCATCGATAAGGCTGTGGTGAATGCATTCATCCTACACAAGGAAATGGCTAAGAGCTGTGGAAAGCCCATCCTCTCACAGAAAGCCTTCAGAGAGCTGCTCATCAAGGAGCTTTCTGGCTACAGCCCCACTGCATCACATTCTACCTACTCTACCTCTGTACCTTCTGTCCCTTCTGCTCCTGCCACTAGTGTTCATCTGCCCAAATGTATTTGTGCAGGCATGGATGTGCCTCAGGGCCAAAAGGGCACAGCATGGAGGCGTCGTTGTGTTCTTTGCAAGATGAAGTCCCCCATCACCTGCAGCACATGCTTGGTGACCCTCTACTTTACAGCAGAAAGAGACTGCTATGGCACCTGGCATCAGCAGCACAATATTGTGTAGAGCTTTGGCAAAGTGGGTGGGGTTATATCCTTCCTGTTTGGCCCTGTCCGGGGGTCTCATCGGATGGGGCCACAGTGTCTCCTGACCCCTCCTGTCTCAGCCTCCAGTATTTATGCTGCAGTAGTTTGTGTGTCGGGGGCTAGGATCATTTTGTTATATCTGGAGTACTTCTCCTGTCCTATTCGGTGTCCTGTGTGAATTTAAGTATGCTCTCTCTATTTCTCTCCTTCTTTCTCTCTCTCGGAGGACCTGAGCCCTAGGACCATGCGTCAGGACAACCTGGCATGATGACTCCTTGCTGTCCCCAGTCCACCTGGCCTTGCTGCTGTTCCAGTTTCAACTGTTCTGCCTGCGGCTATTATTTGTTTCAAAATGTATACCTTCACCAATTTGGTCACTTGGGTACATTCGGGCTACTTGTGTGGGACACCTGAGTGACTTCATGATAAATGTCATGTAGCACGCTCATTTTGGAAGTTATCATTCTGAAACTTTGCACAAGTACTGTTGCCCTCTTATGTTTTTCACTGAAATTGTCCCCATCATCCTATCTGAATGTTTGTTTTATCTTGTTCATTTTAAAGATGATGATACAACCATAAAAATAAAAATATATATATTTTTAAATTGTATTATCTAAACCAGATCTATTGTGTTATATTCTCCTACATTCAATTGACATTTACACAAACCTCAGTGTTTTCTTTCAAATGGGCCTGTGCTACAGGCAGTTAGATTTGGGTATGTCTTCAGGCGGAAATTGAAAAAAGGGGGGGGGGGGTAGCTGTAAGAGGTTAAAGTGTACATTTCCCAGCAGTCAGGTTCACATCTGAATGTTGTATAAGATGACTGAATAAGTATGAGAATACTTTTGAAAAGATAATGTGATTTAGTCTTCTAAATGAGAATTGGTAATTTATGCAGTCAGTGGCCACAGTCAGTGGCCGTGAGCCAGACATTACATCAGGCGTCATGGAACCGCCCTTTTCTACTTCAGAATGAAAGGATTCATGACATAATGTACATTTAGTCAAGATAACGCCGGGGCAGGAGTTCCCATGTTGAAATGGCTGGAACTCTGAAACTTTCAGCAGAGAAGAAATACTACCCGATGCCAAAGAGACCCACGGTAAGCCGGATGTCTCAAATGGTTAAGACCAGAAAAGCTGGAGCTGACGCTACATGTGGAAATGGTTAATTGCATCTATTCTATGCCGGTCGGTCATGGCCCATCCATATATTTATATGTACATATTCTTAGTCCTTTACTTAGATGTGTGTGTATTGGGGAGTTGTTGGGGAATTGTTAGATGTTACTGCGCTGTCGGAACTAGAAGCACAAGCACTTTGCTACACAAAATTATTTGATTTATATTGACCACTGTTACATGTACACTACCATTCAAACATTTGGGGTCACTTAGAAATGTACTTGTAATTGAAAGAAAAGCAAATTGATCAGAAATTCAGAATAGACATTGTTAATGTTGTAAATAACTATTGAAGCTGGAAACGGCAGATTTTATTATGGAATATCTACATAGGCGTACAGAGGACCATTATCAGCAACCATCACTCCTGTGTTCCAATGGCACGTCGTGTTAGCTAATCCAAGTTTATCATTTTAAAAGGCTAAGTGATCATTAGAATCCCATTTTGCAATTAAGTTAGCACAGCTTAAAACTGTTTAAAGCAGGAATAAAACTGTCATTTAGACTAGTGGAATATCTGGAGCATCAGCATTTGTGGCTTCGATTACAGGCTCAAAATGGCCAGAAACAAATAACTTTCTTCTGAAACTCAGTCTATTCTTGTTCTGAGAAATGAAGGCTATTCAATGTGAGAAATTGACAAGAAACTTAAGATCTCGTACAACGCTGTGTACTACTCCTTCACAGAACAGCACAAACTGGCGCTAACCAGAATAGAAAGAGGAGTGGGAGGCCTTGGTGCACAACTGAGCAAGAGGACAAGTACATAGTGTCTAGTTCGAGAAACTGGCAGCTTCATTAAATAGTACCCCCAAAACACCAGTCTCAACATCAACAGTGAAGATGCGATTCTGGTATGCTGGCCTTCTAGGCAGAGTTTTGCCCATCTTAATCTTTTATTTTTATTGGCCAGTCTGAGATATGGCTTTTTATTTGCAACTTTGCCTAGAAGGCCACCCTATTGTACTCCCATCATGGCCAGATGTGATGCAGCCTGGATTCGAACCAGGTACTGCAGTGATGCCTCCTGCACTGAGATGCAGTGCCTTAGACCACTGCGCCGCTCAGAAGTTTATATATATTGAACATTGTTACAGTGTTAATATTGTCATGATGTCGGCCTGTGGGTAAGGTTTATGACCCCCATAAATACCTTTCTCCCTTCCCTCTCTCCCTTGACTCTACTGAAGGACTCTTGGATAGCCTTTGTTAAACATAGAGAGTCTGGGAACATCAAACGGTGTGAGGAAAGGAACCATATTTCGGTAATAGAACCAGTTGAAAATATGTGTTGGTACTTAATGAATATGATGTCAGTTCATCTGAGACATTATGACTGATGACAGGATGACATGAACTGTATCTGGGAAAGTCTACACATTCTAGTTATCAGATTCACATGGAATTGTTGTGCAATTTAAATGTTTAAATATGAAACTATTTGGGAAAAGATTAAATATAATTTTAGCTTCCAAATGAGAGAATTGGGTTTTCATAAGGTTAGAGCTCTGCTCAATCAGTGGTCCGCCCCTGTGAAGAGACATGGGTTATAAACTATGAAACACACCCTTCTCTCCCTCCACTATAAAAGCCCTTGACGAAAATGTAACCTCCTGTTCCGGGTACATTAGGACGACGGTCCGATGTCAGAAGGATTTAGATAATAACTACAGAACGAAGCCAACCTCAGCGTGAGCTTTGGTTGCGAATGGTATGAACTTTGAACTCTGTAAACGTGGGCTAGGAAAGGATGGACGACGTATCTACTCTAACACAAAATGACGATACTACAATGTATCCAATTTACCACCAGAGACATTCTTCTGAGGACAGGAAGATCTCTGTTGGCTAACATGGCCAGCATCGATGACCAACCTACCGAAGCGCAGCCCAGAGTAAATATTTATTACATTTTCCTTTTCCAAATGGGCGGTAATTTAGAATGCATAAGATACTGTATTTACGATAGCACAGCTTCTTCCTTTGTTACTCAGTCTCCCGCTCTTTCACTCAAACCCCGCCCCTTTTCCTTTGTGTTTCAAGCTGTCATATCTGTTCCGCCCGCTAGGGACGTTTTCCTTTATGACTTAATTTGTAATCAAGTTATGATTAATTATGTGTATGTGTAATTCTGTGTGATTAGTTAGGTATTTAGTAGATAAATAATTAAACCCAATTTTGTATTGCTGATTCAACTTGTTAGCCAGGGTTCGTGAAGATAACCAAGAATTTACAACTTTCAGATGAGACTGAATTAAGGTGACGATTAATATTGACTGCTATTGATGTAAAATATTACTCGGTCTTTAAGAGTTTATTCGGAAGATAACAGCTCTATAAATATTATTTCGTGGTGCCCTGACTTTCTAGTTAATTACGTTTACATGATTAGCTCAATCAGGTAATATTAATTATTTAATAGAATAGCATTATTGTCACGCCTTGGTCATTGTATCTTGTGTTTTTGTTATATGTTTGGGTAGGCCAGGGTGTGACATGGGTTTATATGTTGTATTTCGTATTGGGGTTTGTATTAATTGGGAGTGTGTATTATTAGGGGTGTGTCTAGTTAGGCTTGGCTGCCTGAGGCGATTCCTAATTGGAGTCAGCTGATTCTCGTTGTCTCGGATTGGAAACCGTATTTAGGTAGCCTGAGTGCGCGTTGTATTTTGTGGGTGATTGTACCTGTCTCTGTGTTAGTCACCAGATAGGCTGTAATTAGTTTCACTCGTTTGTTGTTTTCTTCTTCAGTTATTTCATGTACCGCATTATCTTCATTAAAAGTCATGAGTAACCTACACGCTTCATTTCGGTCTGACTCTCTTCAAACAACAGACAAACTTCGATACAGAATCACCCACCACCATTCACAGACCGAGCAGCGTGGGAACTGGCACGATCTGAAGGTGGACGTTATGGACAACAGAAGCAAGGAGTATACTACGTGGGAAGAAATCGACAGGTGGGCGGCCGACCCAGAGCGAGTGCAGGAGCCCGCCTGGGATTCCCTACAGCAATGCGAAGAGGGCTATACACGTATGGAATCGAGAAGGAAAGCATTGCTATACAGAGCGAAACCGAAGGTAACGGGGGAAAGCGCAGAGAGAGTGGCTGAGTCAGGAAACAGACCTGAGCCTACTCTCCCTGTTAATCGTGAAGAGCAGTTGCAATGGGAGAGACTGCATCATTTGGAGATTTGGACATGGGAGGAGGAATTAGACGGTAAAGGACCCTGGGCGCAGCCGAGGGGAGAATATCGCCGTCCCAAGGAGGAAATAGAAGCAGCTAAAGCGGAGAGGCGCAAGTATGAGGAGGCAGCACGGCGACGCGGTTGGAAACCGGAAAGTCACCCCAAAAAAAATATTGGGGGGGGGCTCAGTGAGAGTATGGCTGAGTCAGGAGATAGACCTGAGCCAACTCTCCTTGTTCATCGTGAGGAGCCAAGGAGGAGACCAGAACCAGAGCCAGTGTTAGAGGTGAGCGAAGCAGAGACTGTGAAGGAGTTAATGGGGAAAGTGGGTGGAGAGTAATGAGGGAGTTGCTAGCTTGGTGCTATAGATATAATATTCGTCCGACGGACCGTGTCGGGGATTTGATAGCACCTGAGTTAGTGCTCTATACTCAACCTGAGGTGCGTGTTAGTCGGCTGGTGAAGTTGGTGCCAGCCTCACGCACCAGGCCTCCTGTGCACATCCCTAGCCTTGCACGTCCTGTGCCTACACTGCTCTCAAGATCTCCAGTACGCCTTCACGGTCTAGCCCATCCTGTGCCACCTCCACACACCAGTCCTCCGGTAGCAGCTCCCGCACCAGGCTTCCTGTGCGTGTCCTCGATCCAGTACCACCAGTTCCAGCACCACGCACCAGGCCTCCAGTGCATCTCGCCTGCCCAGCGCCGCCAGTGCTCCCAGTCTGCCCAGTGCCGCCAGTGCTCCCAGTCTGCCCAGCGCCGCCAGTGCTCCCAGTCTGCCTAGCGCCGCCAGTGCTCTCAGTCAGCCCAGCGCAGCCAGAGCCTTTCTCCTCTCCTGCGCTGCCGGAGTCTCCGGTCTGTCCAGCGCCACCAGTGCTACCAGTCGGCCCAGCGCGCCCAGTGCACCTCGCCTGTTCAGCGCAGCCAGAGCTTTTCTCCTCTCCTGCACTGTTGGAGTCTCCCGCCTGTTCAGCGCAGCCAGAGCCTTTCTCCTCTCCTGCGCTGCCGGAGTCTCCTGTCTGCCCAGCGCCGCCAGTCGGCCAAGCGTCACCAGTCTGCCAGGATCCACCAGAAGTGCCAGTCTGCCAGGATCCGCCAGAAGTGCCAGTCTGCCAAGATCTTCTAGATCGGCCAGACAACCTGAATCATCCAGTTCCACCAGCCAGCCAGGATTTACCGGAGCCTACTACCTGCCTGAGCTTTCTCTCAGTACTGAGCTTCCTCTCAGTACTGAGCTTCCTCTCAGTACTGAGCTTCCTCTCTGTACTGGGCTCCCTCTCAGTACCGGGCTGCCCCTCTGTCCCGGGCTGCCCCTCTGTCCCGGGCTGCCCCTCTGTCCCGGGCTGCCCCTCTGTCCCGGGCTGCCCCTCTGTCCCGAGCTGCCCCTCTGTCCCGAGCTGCCCCTCTGTCCTGAGATGCCCCTCTGTCCTGAGATGCCCCTCTGTCCTGAGTTGCCCCTCTGTCCTGAGTTGCCCCTCTGTCCTGAGTTGCCCCTCTGTCCCGAGCTGCCCCTCGGTCCCGAGCTGCCCCTCGGTCCCGAGCTGCCCCTCTGTCCCGAGCTGCCCATCTGTCCCGAGCTGCCCCTCGGTCCCGAGCTGCCCCTCAGTTATGTGGGGATCAGGGTGAGGACTATTAGGCCATGGTCGGTGGAGAAGGTGGATTATCCTAGGACGCGAAGGGGAGGAACTAGGACATTTATGGAGTGGGGTCCACGTCCCGAGCCAGAACCGCCACCATGGACAGACGCCCACCCGGACCCTCCCTATGCTCTTGAGGTGCGTCCCGGAGTCCGCACCTTAGGGGGGGTTCTGTCACGCCTTGGTCATTGTATCTTGTGTTTTTGTTATATGTTTGGGTAGGCCAGGGTGTGACATGGGTTTATATGTTGTATTTCGTATTGGGGTTTGTATTAATTGGGAGTGTGTATTATTAGGGGTGTGTCTAGTTAGACTTGGCTGCCTGAGGCGATTCCTAATTGGAGTCAGCTGATTCTCGTTGTCTCGGATTGGGAACCGTATTTAGGTAGCCTGAGTTCGCGTTGTATTTCGTGGGTGATTGTACCTGTCTCTGTGTTAGTCACCAGATAGGCTGTAATTAGTTTCACTCGTTTGTTGTTTTCTTCTTCAGTTATTTCATGTACCGCATTATCTTCATTAAAAGTCATGAGTAACCTACACGCCCCATTTCGGTCTGACTCTATTCAAACAACAGACGAACTTAGTTACAATTATTTTATCACTTAATCCGGCATATCCAAAGAAAATACAATATGTATATATTGACCATTGTTACAGTGTTAATATGTATATATTGACCATTGTTACAGTGTTAATATGTATATATTGACCATTGTTACAGTGTTAATATATATATATTGACCATTGTTACAGTGTTAATATGTATATATTGACTATTGTTACAGTGTTAATATGTATATATTGACTATTGTTACAGTGTTAATATGTATATATTGACCAGTGTTAATATGTATATATTGACCATTGTTACAGTGTTAATATGTATATATTGACCATTGTTACAGTGTTAATATGTATATATTGACCATTGTTACAGTGTTAATATGTATATATTGACTATTGTTACAGTGTTAATATGTATATATTGACCAGTGTTAATATGTATAGATTGACCATTGTTACAGTGTTAATATGTATATATTGACCATTGTTACAGTGTTAATATGTATATATTGACCATTGTTACAGTGTTAATATGTATATATTGACCAGTGTTAATATGTATATATTGACCATTGTTACAGTGTTAATATGTATATATTGACCATTGTTACAGTGTTAATATGTATATATTGACCATTGTTACAGTGTTAATATGTATATATTGACCATTGTTACAGTGTTAATATGTATATATTGACTATTGTTACAGTGTTAATATGTATATATTGACCAGTGTTAATATGTATAGATTGACCATTGTTACAGTGTTAATATGTATATATTGACCATTGTTAATATGTATATATTGACCATTGTTACAGTGTTAATATGTATATATTGACCATTGTTACAGTGTTAATATGTATATATTGACCATTGTTAATATGTATATGTTGACCATTGTTACAGTGTTAATATGTATATATTGACCAGTGTTAATATGTATATATTGACCATTGTTACAGTGTTAATATGTATATATTGACCATTGTTACAGTGTTAATATGTAACCTCTTTAAACCTGCGTATTCCTCCAAACCTCAGTTGTCCTGAGTCTGCACAACTCTGCCAGGACCTAGGATCAAGAGAGACGCTCAAGTGTTTTAGTACTATATCTCTTGACACAATGATGAAAATAATCATGGCCTCTAAACCTTCAAGCTGTATACTGGACCCTATTCCAACTAAACTACTGAAAGAGCTGCTTCCTGTGCTTGGCCCTCCTATGTTGAACATAATAAACGGCTCTCTATCCACTGGATGTGTACCAAACTCACTAAAAGTGGCAGTAATAAAGCCTCTCTTGAAAAAGCCAAACCTTGACCCAGAAAATATAAAAAACTATCGGCCTATATCGAATCTTCCATTCCTCTCAAAGATTTTAGAGAAGGCTGTTGCGCAGCAACTCACTGCCTTCCTGAAGACAAACAATGTATATGAAATGCTTCAGTCTGGTTTTAGACCCCATCATAGCACTGAGACGGCACTTGTGAAGGTGGTAAATGACATTTTGATGGCATCGGACCGAGGCTCTGCATCTGTCCTCGTGCTCCTAGACCTTAGTGCTGCTTTTGATACCATCGATCACCACATTCTTTTGGAGAGATTGGAAACCCAAATTGGTCTACACGGACATGTTCTGGCCTGGTTTAGGTCTTATCTGTCGGAAAGATATCAGTTTGTCTCTGTGAATGGTTTGTCCTCTGACAAATCAACTGTACATTTCGGTGTTCCTCAAGGTTCTGTTTTAGGACCACTATTGTTTTCACTATATATTTTACCTCTTGGGGATGTTATTCGAAAACATAATGTAAACTTTCACTGCTATGCGGATGACACACAGCTGTACATTTCAATGAAACATGGTGAAGCACCAAAATTGCCCTCGCTAGAAGCATGTGTTTCAGACATAAGGAAGTGGATGGCTGCAAACTTTCTACTATTAAACTCGGACAAAACAGAGATGCTTGTTCTAGGTCCCAAGAAACAAAGAGATCTTCTGTTGAATCTGACAATTAATCTTAATGGTTGTACAGTCGTCTCAAATAAAACTGTGAAGGACCTCGGCGTTACTCTGGACCCTGATCTCTCTTTTGAAGAACATATCAAGACCATCTACGTAACATTGCAAAAATCAGAAACTTTCTGTCCAAAAATGATGCAGAAAAATTAATCCATGCTTTTGTCACTTCTAGGTTAGACTACTGCAATGCTCTATTTTCCGGCTACCCGGATAAAGCACTAAATAAACTTCAGTTAGTGCTAAATACGGCTGCTAGAATCCTGACTAGAACCAAAAAATTTGATCATATTACTCCAGTGCTAGCCTCTCTACACTGGCTTCCTGTCAAAGCAAGGGCTGATTTCAAGGTTTTACTGCTAACCTACAAAGCATTACATGGGCTTGCTCCTACCTACCTCTCTGATTTGGTCCTGCCGTAAATACCTACACGTACGCTACGGTCACAAGACGCAGGCCTCCTAATTGTCCCTAGAATTTCTAAGCAAACAGCTGGAGGCAGGGCTTTCTCCTATAGAGCTCCATTTTTATGGAACGGTCTGCCTACCCATGTCAGAGACGCAAACTCGGTCTCAACCTTTAAGTCTTTACTGAAGACTCATCTCTTCAGTGGGTCATATGATTGAGTGTAGTCTGGCCCAGGAGTGGGAAGGTGAACGGAAAGGCTCTGGAGCAACGAACCGCCCTTGCTGTCTCTGCCTGGCCGGTTCCCCTTTTTCCACTGGGATTCTCTGCCTCTAACCCTGTTACGGGGCTGAGTCACTGGCTTGCTGGGGCTCTCTCGTGCCGTCCCTGGGGGGTGCGTCACCTGGGTGGGTTGATTCACTGTTGTGGTCGGCCTGTCTGGGCCCCCCTTGGGTTGTACCGTGTCGGAGATCTTTGTGGGCTATACTCGGCCTTGTCTCAGGATGGTAAGTTGGTGGTTGAAGATTTCCCTCTAGTGGTGTGGGGGCTGTGCTTTGGCAAAGTGGGTGGGGTTATATCCTTCCTGTTTGGCCCTGTCCGGGGGTGTCCTCGGATGGGGCCACAGTGTCTCCTGACCCCTCCTGTCTCAGCCTCCAGTATTTATGCTGCAGTAGTTTATGTGTCGGGGGGCTGGGGTCAGTTTGTTTATCTGGAGTACTTCTCCTGTCCTATTCGGTGTCCTGTGTAAATCTAAGTGTGCGTTCTCTAATTCTCTCCTTCTCTCTTTCTTTCTCTCTCTCGGAGGACCTGAGCCCTAGGACCATGCCCCAGGACTACCTGACATGATGACACCTTGCTGTCCCCAGTCCACCTGGCCATGCTGCTGCTCCAGTTTCAACTGGCCTGGGCCCTAGGACCATGTCCCAGGACTACCTGACATGAGGACTCCTTGCTGTCCCCAGTCCACCTGGCCATGCTCCTGCTCCAGTTTCAACTGTTCTGCCTTACTATTATTCAACCATGCTGGTCATTTATGAACATTTGAACATCTTGGCCACGTTCTGTTATAATCTCCACCCGGCACAGCCAGAAGAGGACTGGCCACCCCACATATGCTCTCTCTAATTCTCTCTTTCTTTCTCTCTCTCGGAGGACCTGAGCCCTAGGACCGTGCCCCAGGACTACCTGACATGATGGCTCCTTGCTGCCCCAGTCCACCTGACTGTGCTGCTGCTCCAGTTTCAACTGTTCTGCCTTATTATTATTTGACCATGCTGGTCATTTATGAACATTTGAACATCTTGGTCATGTTCTGTTATAATCTCTACCCGGCACAGCCAGAAGAGGACTGGCCACCCCACATAGCCCGGTTCCTCTCTAGGTTTCTTCCTAGGTTTTGGCCTTTCTAGGGAGTTTTTCCTAGCCACCGTGCTTTTACACCTGCATTGTTTGCTGTTTGGGGTTTTAGGCTGGGTTTCTGTACAGCACTTTGAGATATCAGCTGATGTACGAAGGGCTATATAAATAAATTTGATTTGATTTGATGTATAGATTGACCATTGTTACAGTGTTAATATGTATATATTGACCAGTGTTAATATGTATATATTGACCATTGTTACAGTGTTAATATGTATAGATTGACCATTGTTACAGTGTTAATATGTATATATTGACCAGTGTTAATATGTATATATTGACCATTGTTACAGTGTTAATATGTATATATTGACCAGTGTTAATATGTATATATTGACCATTGTTACAGTGTTAATATGTATATATTGACTATTGTTACAGTGTTAATATGTATATATTGACCAGTGTTAATATGTATAGATTGACCATTGTTACAGTGTTAATATGTATATATTGACCATTGTTACAGTGTTAATATGTATATATTGACTATTGTTACAGTGTTAATATGTATATATTGACCAGTGTTAATATGTATAGATTGACCATTGTTACAGTGTTAATATGTATATATTGACTATTGTTACAGTGTTAATATGTATATATTGACCAGTGTTAATATGTATAGATTGACCATTGTTACAGTGTTAATATGTATATATTGACGATTGTTACAGTGTTAATATGTATATATTGACCAGTGTTAATATGTATAGATTGACCATTGTTACAGTGTTAATATGTATATATTGACCATTGTTAATATGTATATATTGACCATTGTTACAGTGTTAATATGTATATATTGACCATTGTTAATATGTATATATTGACCATTGTTAGTGTTAATATGTATATATTGACCAGTGTTAATATGTATATATTGACCATTGTTACAGTGTTAATATGTATATATTGACCAGTGTTAATATGTATATATTGACCATTGTTACAGTGTTAATATGTATATATTGACCAGTGTTAATATGTATAGATTGACCATTGTTACAGTGTTAATATGTATATATTGACCATTGTTACAGTGTTAATATGTATATATTGACCATTGTTAATATGTATATATTGACCATTGTTACAGTGTTAATATGTATATATTGACCATTGTTACAGTGTTAATATGTATATATTGACCATTGTTACAGTGTTAATATGTATATATTGACCATTGTTAATATGTATATATTGACCATTGTTACAGTGTTAATATGTATATATTGACCAGTGTTAATATGTATATATTGACCATTGTTACAGTGTTAATATGTATATATTGACCATTGTTACAGTGTTAATATGTATATATTGACCAGTGTTAATATGTATATATTGACCATTGTTACAGTGTTAATATGTATATATTGACTATTGTTACAGTGTTAATATGTATATATTGACCAGTGTTAATATGTATAGATTGACCATTGTTATAGTGTTAATATGTATATATTGACCATTGTTACAGTGTTAATATGTATATATTGACTATTGTTACAGTGTTAATATGTATATATTGACCAGTGTTAATATGTATAGATTGACCATTGTTACAGTGTTAATATGTATATATTGACTATTGTTACAGTGTTAATATGTATATATTGACCAGTGTTAATATGTATAGATTGACCATTGTTACAGTGTTAATATGTATATATTGACCATTGTTACAGTGTTAATATGTATATATTGACCATTGTTACAGTGTTAATATGTATATATTGACCATTGTTACAGTGTTAATATGTATATATTGACCAGTGTTAATATGTATAGATTGACCATTGTTACAGTGTTAATATGTATATATTGACCAGTGTTAATATGTATATATTGACCATTGTTACAGTGTTAATATGTATATATTGACCAGTGTTAATATGTATAGATTGACCATTGTTACAGTGTTAATATGTATAGATTGACCAGTGTTAATATGTATATATTGACCATTGTTACAGTGTTAATATGTATATATTGACCATTGTTACAGTGTTAATATGTATATATTGACCAGTGTTAATATGTATATATTGACCATTGTTACAGTGTTAATATGTATATATTGACCAGTGTTAATATGTATATATTGACCATTGTTACAGTGTTAATATGTATATATTGACCATTGTTACAGTGTTAATATGTATATATTGACTATTGTTACAGTGTTAATATGTATATATTGACCAGTGTTAATATGTATAGATTGACCATTGTTACAGTGTTAATATGTATATATTGACCATTGTTACAGTGTTAATATGTATATATTGACTATTGTTACAGTGTTAATATGTATATATTGACCAGTGTTAATATGTATAGATTGACCATTGTTACAGTGTTAATATGTATATATTGACCAGTGTTAATATGTATATATTGACCAGTGTTAATATGTATATATTGACCATTGTTACAGTGTTATTATGTATATATTGACCATTGTTACAGTGTTAATATGTATATATTGACTATTGTTACAGTGTTAATATGTATATATTGACCAGTGTTAATATGTATAGATTGACCATTGTTACAGTGTTAATATGTATATATTGACCATTGTTACAGTGTTAATATGTATATATTGACTATTGTTACAGTGTTAATATGTATATATTGACCAGTGTTAATATGTATAGATTGACCATTGTTACAGTGTTAATATGTATATATTGACCAGTGTTAATATGTATATATTGACCAGTGTTAATATGTATATATTGACCATTGTTACAGTGTTAATATGTATATATTGACCAGTGTTAATATGTATATATTGACCAGTGTTAATATGTATATATTGACCATTGTTACAGTGTTAATATGTATATATTGACCATTGTTACAGTGTTTATATGTATATATTGACCATTGTTACAGTGTTTATATGTATATATTGACCATTGTTACAGTGTTAATATGTATAGATTGACCATTGTTACAGTGTTAATATGTATATATTGACCAGTGTTAATATGTATATATTGACCAGTGTTAATATGTATATATTGACCAGTGTTAATATGTATATATTGACCAGTGTTAATATGTATATATTGACCATTGTTACAGTGTTAATATGTATATATTGACCATTGTTACAGTGTTAATATGTATATATTGACCATTGTTACAGTGTTAATATGTATATATTGACCAGTGTTAATATGTATATATTGACCAGTGTTAATATGTATATATTGACCAGTGTTAATATGTATAGATTGACCATTGTTACAGTGTTAATATGTATATATTGACCATTGTTACAGTGTTAATATGTATATATTGACCATTGTTACAGTGTTAATATGTATAGATTGACCATTGTTACAGTGTTAATATGTATATATTGACCATTGTTAGTGTTAATATGTATAGATTGACCATTGTTACAGTGTTAATATGTATATATTGACTATTGTTACAGTGTTAATATGTATATATTGACCAGTGTTAATATGTATAGATTGACCATTGTTACAGTGTTAATATGTATAGATTGACCATTGTTACAGTGTTAATATGTATATATTGACTATTGTTACAGTGTTAATATGTATATATTGACCAGTGTTAATATGTATAGATTGACCATTGTTACAGTGTTAATATGTATATATTGACCATTGTTACAGTGTTAATATGTATATATTGACTATTGTTACAGTGTTAATATGTATATATTGACCAGTGTTAATATGTATAGATTGACCATTGTTACAGTGTTAATATGTATATATTGACCAGTGTTAATATGTATATATTGACCAGTGTTAATATGTATATATTGACCATTGTTACAGTGTTAATATGTATATATTGACTATTGTTACAGTGTTAATATGTATATATTGACCAGTGTTAATATGTATAGATTGACCATTGTTACAGTGTTAATATGTATATATTGACCATTGTTACAGTGTTAATATGTATATATTGACTATTGTTACAGTGTTAATATGTATATATTGACCAGTGTTAATATGTATAGATTGACCATTGTTACAGTGTTAATATGTATATATTGACCAGTGTTAATATGTATATATTGACCAGTGTTAATATGTATATATTGACCATTGTTACAGTGTTAATATGTATATATTGACCAGTGTTAATATGTATATATTGACCAGTGTTAATATGTATATATTGACCATTGTTACAGTGTTAATATGTATATATTGACCATTGTTACAGTGTTTATATGTATATATTGACCATTGTTACAGTGTTAATATGTATATATTGACCATTGTTACAGTGTTAATATGTATAGATTGACCATTGTTACAGTGTTAATATGTATATATTGACCAGTGTTAATATGTATATATTGACCAGTGTTAATATGTATATATTGACCATTGTTACAGTGTTAATATGTATATATTGACCAGTGTTAATATGTATATATTGACCAGTGTTAATATGTATATATTGACCATTGTTACAGTGTTAATATGTATATATTGACCATTGTTACAGTGTTAATATGTATATATTGACCATTGTTACAGTGTTAATATGTATATATTGACCAGTGTTAATATGTATAGATTGACCATTGTTACAGTGTTAATATGTATATATTGACCATTGTTACAGTGTTAATATGTATATATTGACTATTGTTACAGTGTTAATATGTATAGATTGACCATTGTTACAGTGTTAATATGTATAGATTGACCATTGTTACAGTGTTAATATGTATATATTGACCATTGTTACAGTGTTAATATGTATATATTGACTATTGTTACAGTGTTAATATGTATATATTGACCAGTGTTAATATGTATAGATTGACCATTGTTACAGTGTTAATATGTATATATTGACCATTGTTACAGTGTTAATATGTATATATTGACTATTGTTACAGTGTTAATATGTATAGATTGACTATTGTTACAGTGTTAATATGTATATATTGACCAGTGTTAATATGTATATATTGACCATTGTTACAGTGTTAATATGTATATATTGACTATTGTTACAGTGTTAATATGTATATATTGACCAGTGTTAATATGTATATATTGACCATTGTTACAGTGTTAATATGTATATATTGACCAGTGTTAATATGTATATATTGACCATTGTTACAGTGTTAATATGTATATATTGACTATTGTTACAGTGTTAATATGTATATATTGACCAGTGTTAATATGTATAGATTGACCATTGTTACAGTGTTAATATGTATATATTGACCATTGTTACAGTGTTAATATGTATATATTGACTATTGTTACAGTGTTAATATGTATATATTGACCAGTGTTAATATGTATAGATTGACCATTGTTACAGTGTTAATATGTATATATTGACTATTGTTACAGTGTTAATATGTATATATTGACCAGTGTTAATATGTATAGATTGACCATTGTTACAGTGTTAATATGTATATATTGACGATTGTTACAGTGTTAATATGTATATATTGACCAGTGTTAATATGTATAGATTGACCATTGTTACAGTGTTAATATGTATATATTGACCATTGTTAATATGTATATATTGATTGACCATTGTTACAGTGTTAATATGTATATATTGACCATTGTTAATATGTATATATTGACCATTGTTAGTGTTAATATGTATATATTGACCAGTGTTAATATGTATATATTGACCATTGTTACAGTGTTAATATGTATATATTGACCAGTGTTAATATGTATATATTGACCATTGTTACAGTGTTAATATGTATATATTGACCAGTGTTAATATGTATAGATTGACCATTGTTACAGTGTTAATATGTATATATTGACCATTGTTACAGTGTTAATATGTATATATTGACCATTGTTAATATGTATATATTGACCATTGTTACAGTGTTAATATGTATATATTGACCATTGTTACAGTGTTAATATGTATATATTGACCATTGTTACAGTGTTAATATGTATATATTGACCATTGTTAATATGTATATATTGACCATTGTTACAGTGTTAATATGTATATATTGACCAGTGTTAATATGTATATATTGACCATTGTTACAGTGTTAATATGTATATATTGACCATTGTTACAGTGTTAATATGTATATATTGACCAGTGTTAATATGTATATATTGACCATTGTTACAGTGTTAATATGTATATATTGACTATTGTTACAGTGTTAATATGTATATATTGACCAGTGTTAATATGTATAGATTGACCATTGTTATAGTGTTAATATGTATATATTGACCATTGTTACAGTGTTAATATGTATATATTGACTATTGTTACAGTGTTAATATGTATATATTGACCAGTGTTAATATGTATAGATTGACCATTGTTACAGTGTTAATATGTATATATTGACTATTGTTACAGTGTTAATATGTATATATTGACCAGTGTTAATATGTATAGATTGACCATTGTTACAGTGTTAATATGTATATATTGACCATTGTTACAGTGTTAATATGTATATATTGACCATTGTTACAGTGTTAATATGTATATATTGACCATTGTTACAGTGTTAATATGTATATATTGACCAGTGTTAATATGTATAGATTGACCATTGTTACAGTGTTAATATGTATATATTGACCAGTGTTAATATGTATATATTGACCATTGTTACAGTGTTAATATGTATATATTGACCAGTGTTAATATGTATAGATTGACCATTGTTACAGTGTTAATATGTATAGATTGACCAGTGTTAATATGTATATATTGACCATTGTTACAGTGTTAATATGTATATATTGACCATTGTTACAGTGTTAATATGTATATATTGACCAGTGTTAATATGTATATATTGACCATTGTTACAGTGTTAATATGTATATATTGACCAGTGTTAATATGTATATATTGACCATTGTTACAGTGTTAATATGTATATATTGACCATTGTTACAGTGTTAATATGTATATATTGACTATTGTTACAGTGTTAATATGTATATATTGACCAGTGTTAATATGTATAGATTGACCATTGTTACAGTGTTAATATGTATATATTGACCATTGTTACAGTGTTAATATGTATATATTGACTATTGTTACAGTGTTAATATGTATATATTGACCAGTGTTAATATGTATAGATTGACCATTGTTACAGTGTTAATATGTATATATTGACCAGTGTTAATATGTATATATTGACCAGTGTTAATATGTATATATTGACCATTGTTACAGTGTTATTATGTATATATTGACCATTGTTACAGTGTTAATATGTATATATTGACTATTGTTACAGTGTTAATATGTATATATTGACCAGTGTTAATATGTATAGATTGACCATTGTTACAGTGTTAATATGTATATATTGACCATTGTTACAGTGTTAATATGTATATATTGACTATTGTTACAGTGTTAATATGTATATATTGACCAGTGTTAATATGTATAGATTGACCATTGTTACAGTGTTAATATGTATATATTGACCAGTGTTAATATGTATATATTGACCAGTGTTAATATGTATATATTGACCATTGTTACAGTGTTAATATGTATATATTGACCAGTGTTAATATGTATATATTGACCAGTGTTAATATGTATATATTGACCATTGTTACAGTGTTAATATGTATATATTGACCATTGTTACAGTGTTTATATGTATATATTGACCATTGTTACAGTGTTTATATGTATATATTGACCATTGTTACAGTGTTAATATGTATAGATTGACCATTGTTACAGTGTTAATATGTATATATTGACCAGTGTTAATATGTATATATTGACCAGTGTTAATATGTATATATTGACCAGTGTTAATATGTATATATTGACCAGTGTTAATATGTATATATTGACCATTGTTACAGTGTTAATATGTATATATTGACCATTGTTACAGTGTTAATATGTATATATTGACCATTGTTACAGTGTTAATATGTATATATTGACCAGTGTTAATATGTATATATTGACCAGTGTTAATATGTATATATTGACCAGTGTTAATATGTATAGATTGACCATTGTTACAGTGTTAATATGTATATATTGACCATTGTTACAGTGTTAATATGTATATATTGACCATTGTTACAGTGTTAATATGTATAGATTGACCATTGTTACAGTGTTAATATGTATATATTGACCATTGTTAGTGTTAATATGTATAGATTGACCATTGTTACAGTGTTAATATGTATATATTGACTATTGTTACAGTGTTAATATGTATATATTGACCAGTGTTAATATGTATAGATTGACCATTGTTACAGTGTTAATATGTATAGATTGACCATTGTTACAGTGTTAATATGTATATATTGACTATTGTTACAGTGTTAATATGTATATATTGACCAGTGTTAATATGTATAGATTGACCATTGTTACAGTGTTAATATGTATATATTGACCATTGTTACAGTGTTAATATGTATATATTGACTATTGTTACAGTGTTAATATGTATATATTGACCAGTGTTAATATGTATAGATTGACCATTGTTACAGTGTTAATATGTATATATTGACCAGTGTTAATATGTATATATTGACCAGTGTTAATATGTATATATTGACCATTGTTACAGTGTTAATATGTATATATTGACTATTGTTACAGTGTTAATATGTATATATTGACCAGTGTTAATATGTATAGATTGACCATTGTTACAGTGTTAATATGTATATATTGACCATTGTTACAGTGTTAATATGTATATATTGACTATTGTTACAGTGTTAATATGTATATATTGACCAGTGTTAATATGTATAGATTGACCATTGTTACAGTGTTAATATGTATATATTGACCAGTGTTAATATGTATATATTGACCAGTGTTAATATGTATATATTGACCATTGTTACAGTGTTAATATGTATATATTGACCAGTGTTAATATGTATATATTGACCAGTGTTAATATGTATATATTGACCATTGTTACAGTGTTAATATGTATATATTGACCATTGTTACAGTGTTTATATGTATATATTGACCATTGTTACAGTGTTAATATGTATATATTGACCATTGTTACAGTGTTAATATGTATAGATTGACCATTGTTACAGTGTTAATATGTATATATTGACCAGTGTTAATATGTATATATTGACCAGTGTTAATATGTATATATTGACCATTGTTACAGTGTTAATATGTATATATTGACCAGTGTTAATATGTATATATTGACCAGTGTTAATATGTATATATTGACCATTGTTACAGTGTTAATATGTATATATTGACCATTGTTACAGTGTTAATATGTATATATTGACCATTGTTACAGTGTTAATATGTATATATTGACCAGTGTTAATATGTATAGATTGACCATTGTTACAGTGTTAATATGTATATATTGACCATTGTTACAGTGTTAATATGTATATATTGACTATTGTTACAGTGTTAATATGTATAGATTGACCATTGTTACAGTGTTAATATGTATAGATTGACCATTGTTACAGTGTTAATATGTATATATTGACCATTGTTACAGTGTTAATATGTATATATTGACTATTGTTACAGTGTTAATATGTATATATTGACCAGTGTTAATATGTATAGATTGACCATTGTTACAGTGTTAATATGTATATATTGACCATTGTTACAGTGTTAATATGTATATATTGACTATTGTTACAGTGTTAATATGTATAGATTGACTATTGTTACAGTGTTAATATGTATATATTGACCAGTGTTAATATGTATATATTGACCATTGTTACAGTGTTAATATGTATATATTGACTATTGTTACAGTGTTAATATGTATATATTGACCAGTGTTAATATGTATATATTGACCATTGTTACAGTGTTAATATGTATATATTGACCATTGTTACAGTGTTAATATGTATAGATTGACCATTGTTACAGTGTTAATATGTATATATTGACCAGTGTTAATATGTATATATTGACCATTGTTACAGTGTTAATATGTATAGATTGACCATTGTTACAGTGTTAATATGTATATATTGACCATTGTTACAGTGTTAATATGTATATATTGACCATTGTTACAGTGTTAATATGTATATATTGACCATTGTTACAGTGTTAATATGTATAGATTGACCATTGTTACAGTGTTAATATGTATATATTGACCAGTGTTAATATGTATATATTGACCATTGTTACAGTGTTAATATGTATATATTGACCATTGTTACAGTGTTAATATGTATAGATTGACCATTGTTACAGTGTTAATATGTATAGATTGACCATTGTTACAGTGTTAATATGTATATATTGACCATTGTTACAGTGTTAATATGTATATATTGACTATTGTTACAGTGTTAATATGTATATATTGACCAGTGTTAATATGTATAGATTGACCATTGTTACAGTGTTAATATGTATATATTGACCAGTGTTAATATGTATATATTGACCAGTGTTAATATGTATATATTGACCATTGTTACAGTGTTAATATGTATATATTGACCAGTGTTAATATGTATATATTGACCAGTGTTAATATGTATATATTGACCATTGTTACAGTGTTAATATGTATATATTGACCATTGTTACAGTGTTAATATGTATATATTGACCATTGTTAATATGTATAGATTTTATTTATATGATTTATTATGCCATGTATTGTTTCACTTTGTCCTACATTGTTGGCGCTCAGAGCTCAGAACTGTAACCTGTAATTACACCTGCAACCCTGTACATGTGATTAAACTTCTCATCTTATAAAAACATTGTCCCGGTTACCCATATTAATCCCTACTACACAGCTATGACATGTTGTTTCAGAAGAGGAGGTTTCATCAGGGATGGTAGTAGTGGTTTGTGTTAAGAGTTTGGGGGTTAAAGGTCAGGGTGACATAGTGAACTGTAAAAGAGTTGAGTTGTGAGGGTCAAGGGTTAAGGGTTCAATACAGTAGGTTACAGTGATGTCAGGGGTTAAAGGTCAGGGGTTAGAGTGAGATCAGAGGTCGTACCCTCTCTCTCCTGGGCGGTGAGGTTAGTCAGTCTCTGGACATGTCTCCGTGGTAACAGCAACGTCTGGAACGGCCAGGTGGCCCAGTATGGAACCACAGCCAGCCAATCAGCATTCTGCACCACTACACGCTCCTGGAGAGAGAGAGAGACATAAGAAGGAGGGGGAGATTGAGGAATAAAGATAGAAAAAGAAGGAGAGAGGGTGAGGAATAGAGAGAGACAGAGAGAGGGACAGAGATAGAAAGAGACCCAACCAAATCATGAGGAAACAAAAAGACAATTACTTGACACATTGGAAAGAATTAACAAAAAAACAGAGCAAACAATAACGCTATTTGGCCCTACACAGAGAGTACACAGCGGCAGAATACCTGACCACTGTGACTGACCCAAAATTAAGGAAAGCTTTGACTATGTACAGACTCCGTGAGCATAGCCTTGCTATTGAGAAAGGCCGCCGTAGGCAGACATGGCTCTCAAGAGAAGACAGGCTATGTGCTCACTGCCCACAAAATGAGGTGGAAACTGAGCTGCACTTCCTAACCTCCTGCCCAATGTATGACCATATTAGAGAGACATATTTCCCTCAGATTACACAGATCCACAAAGAATTCGAAAACAAATCCAATTTTGATAAACTCCCATATCTACTGGGTGAAATTCCACAGTGTGCCATCACAGCAGCAAGATTTGTGACCTGTTGCCACGAGAAAAGGGCAACCAGTGAAGAACATTTACATTACATTTAAGTCATTTAGCAGACGCTCTTATCCACACACCACTGTAAATACAACCCATATTTAGAGAAAGTTAGAGAGAGAGAGAGAGAGAGAGAGAGAGAGAGAGAGAGAGAGGGGGAGAGAAAGAGGGAGAGAGAGAAAGAGAGAAAGAGAGAGAGAAAGAGAGGGAGAGAGAGAGAAAGAGAGAGAGAGAGAAAGAGAGGGAGAGAGAGAGAAAGAGAGAGAGAGAGAGAGAAAGAGAGAGAGACAGAGAGAGAGAGAGAGAGAGAGAAAGAGAGAAAGAGAGGGAGAGAGAAAGAGAGAGAGACAGAGAGAGAGAGAGAGAGACAAGCAGCAACAGTCCAGAGGAGATAGAGATAGAAACACAGACCCCTCTACAAAATAACAATTCAATTCAATTCAAGGGCTTTATTGGCATGGGAAACATGTGTTAACATTGCCAAAGCAAGTGAGGTAGACAACATACAAAGTGAATATATAAAGTGAAAAACAACAAAAATGAACAGTAAACATTACACATACAGAAGTTTCAATAACAATCTGTACTGTTGCTACTTCAGCACGTCTACCGGGTGAGTGACTTTCAGAACAGTGTTACAGTGACAAAAAAAAGAAAACATTCATATTAACATATCATCCTGAGGTCCACAAGAGGTTTGACCTCAGGTCTGATGAGAGTTAGGAGACGGAGAGGAGAGGGGGAAGAGGTTTGACATCAGCTCTGATGAGAGTTAGGAGGAGGAGAGGAGAAAGAGGTTTGACCTCAGGTCTGATGAGAGTTAGGAGACGGAGAGGAGAGGGGGGAAGAGGTTTGACATCAGCTCTGATGAGAGTTAGGAGGAGGAGAGGAGAAAGAGGTTTGACCTCAGGTCTGATGAGAGTTAGGAGAAGGAGAGGAGAGGGGGAAGAGGTTTGACATCAGCTCTGATGAGAGTTAGGAGAAAGAGAGGAGAGGGGGAAGAGGTTTGACATCAGCTCTGATGATTTAGGAGAAAGAGAGGAGAGGGGGAAGAGGTTTGACCTCAGCTCTGATGAGAGTTAGGAGAAAGAGAGGAGAGGGGAAGAGGTTTGACCTCAGCTCTGATGAGAGTTAGGAGGAGAAAAGGAGAAAGAGGTTTGACCTCAGCTCTGATGAGAGTTAGGAGAAGGAGAGGAGAAAGAGGTTTGCCCTCAGCTCTGATGAGAGTTAGGAGAAAGAGAGGAGAGGGGGAAGAGGTTTGACATCAGCTCTGATGAGAGTTAAGAGAAGGAGAGGAGGAAGAGGTTTGACATCAGCTCTTATGAGAGTTAGGAGAAAGAGAGGAGAGGGGGAAGAGGTTTGACATCAGCTCTGATGAGTGTTAGGAGAAAGAGAGGAGAGGGGGAAGAGGTTTGACATCAGCTCTGATGATTTAGGAGAAAGAGAGGAGAGGGGAAGAAGTTTGACCTCAGCTCTGATGAGAGTTAGGAGAAAGAGAGGAGAGGGGAAGAGGTTTGACCTCAGCTCTGATGAGAGTTAGGAGAAAGAGAGGAGAGGGGAAGAGGTTTGACATCAGCTCTGATGAGAGTTAAGAGAAGGAGAGGAGGAAGAGGTTTGACATCAGCTCTTATGAGAGTTAGGAGAAGGAGAGGAGAAAGAGGTTTGCCCTCAGCTCTGATGAGAGTTAGGAGAAGGAGAGGAGAAGGGGAAGAGGTTTGACATCAGCTCTGATGAGAGGAAGGTGGTGGACCATTATAACACTGCACCACCGTTATACCATTGTAACACTGTACCACCATTATACCACTGTAACACTGTACCACCATTATAACACTGTAATACTGTACCACCATTATACCACTGTAACACTGTACCACCGTTATAACACTGTAATACTGTACCACCGTTATACCACTGTAATACTGTACCACCATTATACCACTGTAATACTGTACCACCATTATGCCACTGTAATACTGTACCACCATTATACCACTGTAATACTGTACCACCATTATAACACTGTAATACTGTACCACCATTATACCACTAATACTGTACCACCATTATACCACTAATACTGTACCACCATTATACCACTGTAATACTGTACCACCATTATACCACTGTAACACTGTACCACCATTATAACACTGTACCACCATTATACCACTGTAATACTGTACCACCATTATACCACAAATACTGTACCACCATTATACCACTGTAATACTGTACCACCATTATACCACTGTAATACTGTACCACCATTATAACACTGTAATACTGTACCACCATTATACCACTAATACTGTACCACCATTATACCACTGTAATACTGTACCACCATTATACCACTGTAATACTGTACCACCATTATACCACTGTAATACTGTACCACCATTATACCACTGTAATACTGTACCACCATTATAACACTGTAATACTGTACCACCATTATAACACTGTAATACTGTACCACCATTCTACCACTGTAACATTGTACCACCATTATACCACTGTAATACTGTACCACCATTATACCACTAATACTGTACCACCATTATACCACTGTAATACTGTACCACCATTATACCACTAATACTGTACCACCATTATACCACTAATACTGTACCACCATTATACCACTAATACTGTACCACCATTATAACACTGTAATACTGTACCACCATTATACCACTGTACTACTGTACCACCATTATACCACTGTAATACTGTACCACCATTATAACACTGTAACACTGTACCACCATTATAACACTAATACTGTACCACCATTATACCACTGTAACACTGTACCACCATTATACCACTGTAATACTGTACCACCATTATAACACTAATACTGTACCACCATTATAACACTAATACTGTACCACCATTATAACACTAATACCGTACCACCATTATAACACTAATACTGTACCACCATTATAACACTGTAATACTGTACCACCATTATAACACTAATACTGTACTACCTTTATAACACTAATACTGTACCACTATTACTATTAATATCAGTACTACCACAGCTCACCCTACATTACTATTAGTATTACCACAGCTCAGCCTACATTACTATTAGTATTACCACAGCTCAGCCTACATTACTATTAGTATTACCACAGCTCAGCCTACATTACTATTAGTATTACCACAGCTCAGCCTACATTACTATTAGTATTACCACAGCTCAGCCTACATTACTGTTCATATTAGTATTACCACAGCTCAGCCTACATTACTATTAGTATTACCACAGCTCAGCCTACATTACAATTAGTACTACCACAGTTCAGCCAACATTACTATTAGTACTACCACAGCCCAGCCTACATTACTATTAGTAATACCACAGCTCAGCCTACATTACTATTAGTATTACCACAGCTCAGCCTACATTACAATTAGTATTACCACAGCTCAGCCTACATTACTATTAGTATTACCACAGCTCAGCCTACATTACAATTAGTATTACCACAGCTCAGCCTACATTACAATTAGTATTACCACAGCTCAGCCTACATTACTATTAGTATCACCACAGCTCAGCCTACATTACTATTAGTACTACCACAGCTCAGCCTACATTACTATTAGTATTAGTACTACCACAGCTCAGACTACATTACTATTAGTATTACCACAGCTCAGCCTACATTACTATTAGTATTAGTATTACCACAGCTCAGCCTACATTACTATTAGTATTACCACAGCTCAGCCTACATTACTATTAGTATTAGTATTACCACAGCTCAGCCTACATTACTATTAGTATTACCACAGCTCAGCCTACATTACTATTAGTATTACCACAGCTCAGCCTACATTAATATTAGTACTACCTCAGGTCAGCCTACATTACTATTAGTACTACCACAGCTCAGCCTACATTACTATTAGTACTACCACAGCTCAGCCTACATTACTATTAGTATTACCACAGCTCAGCCTACATTACTATTAGTATTACCACAGCTCAGTCTACATTACTGTTAGTATTACCACAGCTCAGCCTACATTACTATTAGTATTAGTATTACCACAGCTCAGCCTACATTACTATTAGTATTACCACAGCTCAGCCTACATTACTATTCGTATTCGTATTACCACAGCTCAGCCTACATTACTATTAGTATTAGTATTACCACAGCTCAGCCTACATTACTATTAGTATTACCACAGCTCAGCCTACATTACTATTAGTATTACCACAGCTCAGCCTACATTACTATTCGTATTCGTATTACCACAGCTCAGCCTACATTACTATTAGTATTACCACAGCTCAGCCTACATTACTATTAGTATTACCACAGCTCAGCCTACATTACTATTAGTATTACCACAGCTCAGCCTACATTACTGTTCATATTAGTATTACCACAGCTCAGCCTACATTACTATTAGTATTACCACAGCTCAGCCTACATTACAATTAGTACTACCACAGTTCAGCCAACATTACTATTAGTACTACCACAGCCCAGCCTACATTACTATTAGTAATACCACAGCTCAGCCTAGATTACCATTAGTATTACCACAGCTCAGCCTACATTACAATTAGTATTACCACAGCTCAGCCTACATTACTATTAGTATTACCACAGCTCAGCCTACATTACAATTAGTATTACCACAGCTCAGCCTACATTACAATTAGTATTACCACAGCTCAGCCTACATTACTATTAGTATCACCACAGCTCAGCCTACATTACTATTAGTACTACCACAGCTCAGCCTACATTACTATTAGTATTAGTACTACCACAGCTCAGACTACATTACTATTAGTATTACCACAGCTCAGCCTACATTACTATTAGTATTAGTATTACCACAGCTCAGCCTACATTACTATTAGTATTACCACAGCTCAGCCTACATTACTATTAGTATTAGTATTACCACAGCTCAGCCTACGTTACTATTAGTATTACCACAGCTCAGCCTACATTACTATTAGTATTAGTATTACCACAGGTCAGCCTACATTACTATTAGTATTACCACAGCTCAGCCTACATTACTATTAGTATTACCACAGCTCAGCCTACATTACTATTAGTATTACCACAGCTCAGCCTACATTACAATTAGTATTACCACAGCTCAGCCTACATTACTATTAGTATTACCACAGCTCAGCCTACATTACTATTAGTATTACCAGAGCTCAGCCTACATTACTATTACTATTAGTACTACCACAGCTCAGCCTACATTACTATTAGTATTACCACAGCTCAGCCTACATTACAATTAGTATTACCACAGCTCAGCCTACATTACTATTAGTATTACCACAGCTCAGCCTACATTACTATTAGTATTACCACAGCTCAGCCTACAGCTCAGCCTACATTACTATTAGTATTACCACAGCTCAGCCTACATTACAATTAGTATTACCACAGCTCAGCCTACATTACTATTAGTATTAGTATTACCACAGCTCAGCCTACATTACTGTTAGTATTACCACAGCTCAGCCTACATTACTATTAGTATTAGTATTACCACAGCTCAGCCTACATTACTATTAGTATTACCACAGCTCAGCCTACATTACTATTAGACTACATTACTATTAGTATTACCACAGCTCAGCCTACATTACTATTAGTATTAGTATTACCACAGCTCAGCCTACATTACTATTAGTATTACCACAGCTCAGCCTACATTACTATTAGTATTACCACAGCTCAGCCTACATTACTATTTCAGCCTATTAGTATTACCACAGCTCAGCCTACATTACTATTAGTATTACCACAGCTCAGCCTACATTACTATTAGTATTACCACAGCTCAGCCTACATTACTATTAGTATTACCACAGCTCAGCCTACATTACTGTTCATATTAGTATTACCACAGCTCAGCCTACATTACTATTAGTATTACCACAGCTCAGCCTACATTACAATTAGTATTACCACAGTTCAGCCTACATTACTATTAGTACTACCACAGCCCAGCCTACATTACTATTAGTAATACCACAGCTCAGCCTAGATTACCATTAGTATTACCACAGCTCAGCCTACATTACAATTAGTATTACCACAGCTCAGCCTACATTACTATTAGTATTACCACAGCTCAGCCTACATTACTATTAGTATTACCACAGCTCAGCCTACATTACAATTAGTATTACCACAGCTCAGCTATTACATTACTATTAGTATCACCACAGCTCAGCCTACATTACTATTAGTACTACCACAGCTCAGCCTACATTACTATTAGTATTAGTACTACCACAGCTCAGACTACATTACTATTAGTATTACCACAGCTCAGCCTACATTACTATTAGTATTAGTATTACCACAGCTCAGCCTACATTACTATTAGTATTACCACAGCTCAGCCTACATTACTATTAGTATTAGTATTACCACAGCTCAGCCTACATTACTATTAGTATTACCACAGCTCAGCCTACATTACTATTCAGCCTACATTACTATTAGTATTACCACAGCTCAGCCTACATTACTATTAGTATTAGTATTACCACAGCTCAGCCTACATTACTATTAGTATTACCACAGCTCAGCCTACATTACTATTAGTATTACCACAGCTCAGCCTACATTACTATTAGTATTACCACAGCTCAGCCTACATTACTATTAGTATTACCACAGCTCAGCCTACATTACTATTAGTATTACCACAGCTCAGCCTACATTACTATTAGTATTACCAGAGCTCAGCCTACATTACTATTACTATTAGTACTACCACAGCTCAGCCTACATTACTATTAGTATTACCACAGCTCAGCCTACATTACAATTAGTATTACCACAGCTCAGCCTACATTACTATTAGTATTACCACAGCTCAGCCTACATTACTATTAGTATTACCACAGCTCAGCCTACATTACTATTAGTATTACCACAGCTCAGCCTACATTACAATTAGTATTACCACAGCTCAGCCTACATTACTATTAGTATTAGTATTACCACAGCTCAGCCTACATTACTATTAGTATTACCACAGCTCAGCCTACATTACTATTACTATTAGTACTACCACAGCTCAGCCTACATTACTATTACTATTAGTATTACCACAGCTCAGCCTACATTACTATTAGTATTACCACAGCTCAGCCTACATTACTATTAGTATTACCACAGCTCAGCCTACATTACTGTTCATATTAGTATTACCACAGCTCAGCCTACATTACTATTAGTATTACCACAGCTCAGCCTACATTACAATTAGTACTACCACAGCTCAGCCAACATTACTATTAGTACTACCACAGCCCAGCCTACAATACTATTAGTAATACCACAGCTCAGCCTACATTACTATTAGTATTAGTATTACCACAGCTCAGCCTACATTACTATTAGTATTACCACAGCTCAGCCTACATTACTATTAGTACTACCTCAGCTCAGCCTACATTACTATTAGTACTACCACAGCTCAGCCTACATTACTATTAGTACTACCACAGCTCAGCCTACATTACTATTAGTATTAACACAGCTCAGCCTACATTACTATTAGTATTACCACAGCTCAGCCTACATTACTATTAGTATTACCACAGCTCAGTCTACATTACTGTTAGTATTACCACAGCTCAGCCTACATTACTATTAGTATTACCACAGCTCAGCCTACATTACTATTACCACAGCTCAGCCTACATTACTATTCAGCCTACATTACTATTAGTATTACCACAGCTCAGCCTACATTACTATTAGTATTAGTATTACCACAGCTCAGCCTTCATTACTATTAGTATTACCACAGCTCAGCCTACATTACTATTAGTATTACCACAGCTCAGCCTACATTACTATTCTAGTATTACCACAGCTCAGCCTACATTACTATTAGTATTACCACAGCTCAGCCTACATTACATTCAGCCTATTAGTATTACCACAGCTCAGCCTACATTACTGTTAGTATTACCACAGCTCAGCCTACATTACTATTAGTATTACCACAGCTCAGCCTACATTACTATTAGTATTACCACAGCTCAGCCTACATTACTATTAGTATTACCACAGCTCAGCCTACATTACTATTAGTATTACTATTACTATTAGTACCACAGCTCAGCCTACATTACTATTACTATTAGTACTACCACAGCTCAGCCTACATTACTATTAGTATTACCACAGCTCAACCTACATTACTATTAGTATTACCACAGCTCAGCCTACATTACTATTAGTATTACCACAGCTCAGCCTACATTACTATTACTATACCACAGCTCAGCCTACATTACTATTACCACAGCTCAGCCTACATTACTATTACTATTAGTATTACCACAGCTCAGCCTACATTACTATTAGTATTACCACAGCTCAGCCTACATTACTATTAGTATTACCACAGCTCAGCCTACATTACTATTAGTATTACCACAGCTCAGCCTACATTACTATTACTATTAGCTCATTACCACAGCTCAGCCCATTACATTACTATTAGTATTACCACAGCTCAGCCTACATTACTATTAGTATTACCACAGCTCAGCCTACATTACTGTTCATATTAGTATTACCACAGCTCAGCCTACATTACTATTAGTATTACCACAGCTCAGCCTACATTACAATTACTATTACTATTACCACAGCTCAGCCTACAACATTACTATTAGTACTACCACAGCTCAGCCTACATTACTATTAGTAATACTACAGCTCAGCCTACATTACTATTAGTATTAGTATTACCACAGCTCAGCCTACATTACAATTAGTATTACCACAGCTCAGCCTACATTACTATTAGTACTACCTCAGCTCAGCCTACATTACTATTAGTACTACCACAGCTCAGCCTACATTACTATTAGTACTACCACAGCTCAGCCTACATTACTATTAGTATTACCACAGCTCAGCCTACATTACTGTTCATATTAGTATTACCACAGCTCAGCCTACATTACTATTAGTATTACCACAGCTCAGTCTACATTACTATTAGTATTACCACAGCTCAGCCTACATTACTATTAGTATTAGTATTACCACAGCTCAGCCTACATTACTATTAGTATTACCACAGCTCAGCCTACATTACTATTACTATTAGTATTACCACAGCTCAGCCTACATTACTATTACTATTAGTACTACCACAGCTCATTACTATTACATTACTATTAGTATTACCACAGCTCAGCCTACATTACTATTAGTATTACCACAGCTCAGCCTACATTACTATTAGTATTACCACAGCTCAGCCTACATTACTATTAGTATTAGTATTACCACAGCTCAGCCTACATTACTATTAGTATTACCACAGCTCAGCCTACATTACTATTAGTATACCACAGTCAGCCTACATTACTATTAGTATTACCACAGCTCAGCCTACATTACTATTAGTTAGTATTACCACAGCTCAGCCTACATTACTATTAGTATTACCACAGCTCAGCCCTACATTACTATTAGTATTACCACAGCTCAGCCTACATTACTATTAGTATTACCACAGCTCAGCCTACATTACTATTAGCCTATTAGTATTACCACAGCTCAGCCTACATTACTATTAGTATTACCACAGCTCAGCCTACATTACTATTATTACTATTAGTATTACCACAGCTCAGCCATTACTATTAGTATTACTATTAGTATTACCACAGCTCAGCCTACATTACTATTAGTATTACCACAGCTCAGCCTACATTACTATTAGTATTACCACAGCTCAGCCTACATTACTATTAGTATTACCACAGCTCAGCCTACATTACTATTAGTATTAGTATTACCACAGCTCAGCCTACATTACTATTAGTATTACCACAGCTCAGCCTACATTACTATTAGTATTACCACAGCTCAGCCTACATTACTATTAGTATTACCACAGCTCAGCCTACATTACTATTAGTACTACCACAGCTCAGCCTACATTACTATTAGTATTACCACAGCTCAGCCTACATTACTATTAGCCTACATTTAGTATTACCACAGCTCAGCCTACATTACTATTAGTATTACCACAGCTCAGCCTACATTACTATTAGTATTACCACAGCTCAGCCTACATTACTATTAGTATTACCACAGCTCAGCCTACATTACTGTTCAGCCTATTAGTATTACCACAGCTCAGCCTACATTACTATTAGTATTACCACAGCTCAGCCTACATTACTATTAGTATTAGTATTACCACAGCTCAGCCTACATTACTATTAGTATTACCACAGCTCAGCCTACATTACTATTAGTAATACCACAGCTCAGCATTACATTACTATTAGTATTACCACAGCTCAGCCTACATTACTATTACTATTAGTACTACCACAGCTCAGCCTACATTACTATTAGTATTACCACAGCTCAGCCTACATTACTATTACTATTAGTACTACCACAGCTCAGCCTACATTACTATTAGTATTTCAGTACTACCACAGCTCAGCCTACATTACTATTAGTATTACCACAGCTCAGCCCTACATTAGTATTACCACAGCTCAGCCTATTACTATTAGTATTACCACAGCTCAGCCTACATTACTATTAGTATTACCACAGCTCAGCCTACATTACTATTAGTATTAGTATTACCACAGCTCAGCCTACATTACTATTAGTATTATTACCACAGCTCAGCCTACATTACTATTAGTATTACCACAGCTCAGCCTACATTACTATTAGTATTACCACAGCTCAGCCTACATTACTATTAGTATTACCACAGCTCAGCCTACATTACTATTAGTATTAGTACTATTAGTATTACCACAGCTCAGCCTACATTACTATTAGTACTACCACAGCTCAGCCTACATTACTATTAGTACTACCACAGCTCAGCCTACCTATTACATTACTATTAGTATTACCACAGCTCAGCCTACATTACTATTAGTATTACCACAGCTCAGCCTACATTACTATTAGTATTAGTCAGCCTACATTACATTAGTATTACCACAGCCTACATTACTATTAGTATTAGTATTACCACAGCTCAGCCTACATTACTATTAGTATTAGTATTACCACAGCTCAGCCTACATTACTATTAGTATTACCACAGCTCAGCCTACATTACATTACTATTAGTATTACCACAGCTCAGCCTACATTACTATTACTATTAGTACTACCACAGCTCAGCCTACATTACTATTAGTATTACCACAGCTCAGCCTACATTACTATTACTATTAGTATTACCACAGCTCACTATTACTATTAGTATTACCACAGCTCAGCCTACATTACTATTAGTATTACCACAGCTCAGCCTACATTACTATTACCACAGCTCAGCCTACATTACTATTAGTATTACCACAGCTCAGCCTACATTACTGTTCATTATTAGTATTACCACAGCTCAGCCTACATTACAGTATTAGTATTACCACAGCTCAGCCTACATTACTATTAGTATTACCACAGCTCACATTACTATTAGTACTACCACAGCTCAGCCTACATTACTATTAGTACTACCACAGCTCAGCCTACATTACTATTAGTATTACCACAGCTCAGCCTACATTACTATTAGTATTACCAGCTCAGCCTACATTACTATTACTATTAGTATTACCACAGCTCAGCCTACATTACTATTAGTATTACCACAGCTCAGCCCTACATTACTATTAGTATTACCACAGCTCAGCCTACATTACTATTAGTATTACCACAGCTCAGCCTACATTACTATTAGTATTACCACAGCTCAGCCTACATTACTATTAGTATTAGCCCATTACTAGCTCAGCCTACATTACTATTAGTATTACCACAGCTCAGCCTACATTACTATTAGTATTACCACAGCTCAGCCTACATTACTATTAGTATTACCACAGCTCAGCCTACATTACTATTAGTATTACCACAGCTCAGCCTACATTACTATTAGTATTACCACAGCTCAGCCTACATTTATTAGTACTACCACAGCTCAGCCTACATTACTATTAGTATTACCACAGCTCAGCCTACATTACTATTAGTATTACCACAGCTCAGCCTACATTACTATTAGTATTACCACAGCTCAGCCTACATTACTATTAGTATTACTACCACAGCTCAGCCTACATTACTATTAGTATTACCACAGCTCAGCCTACATTACTATTAGTATTACCACAGCTCAGCCTACATTACTATTAGTATTACCACAGCTCAGCCTACATTACTATTAGTATTACCACAGCTCAGCCCTACATTACTATTAGTACTACCACAGCTCAGCCTACATTACTAGTATTACCACAGCTCAGCCTACATTACTATTACTATTAGTACTACCACAGCTCAGCCTACATTACTATTAGTATTACCACAGCCTACATTACTATTACTATTAGTATTACCACAGCTCAGCCTACATTACTATTAGTATTACCACAGCTCAGCCTACATTACTATTCGTATTAGTATTACCACAGCTCAGCCTACATTACTATTAGTATTAGTATTACCACAGCTCAGCCTACATTACTATTAGTATTACCACAGCTCAGCCTACATTACTATTAGTATTACCACAGCTCAGCCTACATTACTATTCGTATTCGTATTTACTCAGCCTACATTACTATTAGTATTACCACAGCTCAGCCATTACTATTAGTATTACCACAGCTCAGCCTACATTATTAGTATTACCACAGCTCAGCCTACATTACTATTAGTATTACCACAGCTCAGCCTACATTACTATTAGTATTACCACAGCTCAGCCTACATTACTATTAGTATTACCACAGCTCAGCCCACACCACAGCTCAGCCTACATTACTATTAGTATTACCACAGCTCAGCCTACATTACTATTACTATTAGTATTACCACAGCTCAGCCTACATTACTATTAGTATTACCACAGCTCAGCCTACATTACTATTAGTATTACCACAGCTCAGCCTACATTACTATTAGTATTACCACAGCTCAGCCTACATTACTATTAGTATTACCACAGCTCAGCCTACATTACTGTTCTATTAGTATTACCACAGCTCAGCCTACATTACAATTAGTATTACCACAGCTCAGCCTACATTACTATTCAGCCCTACTATTATATTACCACAGCTCAGCCTACATTACTATTAGTACTACCACAGCTCAGCCTACATTACTATTAGTATTAGCTACTACCACAGCTCAGCCTACATTACTATTAGTATTACCACAGCTCAGCCTACATTACAGTATTAGTATTACCACAGCTCAGCCTACATTACTATTACTATTAGTATTACCACAGCTCAGCCTACATTACTATTAGTATTACCACAGCTCAGCCTACATTACTATTACTATTAGTATTACCACAGCTCAGCCTACATTACTATTAGTATTACCACAGCTCAGCCTACATTACTATTAGTATTACCACAGCTCAGCCTACATTACTATTAGTATTACCACAGCTCAGCCTACATTACTATTAGTACTACCACAGCTCAGCCTACATTACTATTAGTACTACCACAGCTCAGCCTACATTACTATTAGTATTACCACAGCTCAGCCTACATTACTATTAGTATTACTCACAGCTCAGCCTACATTAGCCTACATTACTATTAGTATTACCACAGCTCAGCCTACATTACTGTTAGTATTACCACAGCTCAGCCTACATTACTATTAGTATTAGTATTACCACAGCTCAGCCTACATTACTATTAGTATTAGTATTACCACAGCTCAGCCTACATTACTATTAGTATTACCACAGCTCAGCCTACATTACTATTACTATTAGTATTACCACAGCTCAGCCTACATTACTATTAGTATTACCACAGCTCAGCCTACATTACTATTAGTATTACCACAGCTCAGCCTACATTACTATTAGTATTACCACAGCTCAGCCTACATTACTATTACTATTAGTATTACCACAGCTCAGCCTACATTACTATTAGTATTACCACAGCTCAGCCTACATTACTATTAGTATTACCACAGCTCAGCCTACATTACTGTTCATATTAGTATTACCACAGCTCAGCCTACATTACAATTAGTATTACCACAGCTCAGCCTACATTACTATTAATATTACCACAGCTCAGCCTACATTACTATTAGTACTACCACAGCTCAGCCTACATTACTATTAATATTAGTACTACCACAGCTCAGCCTACATTACTATTAGTATTACCACATCTCAGCCTACATTACTATTAGTATTAGTATTACCACAGCTCAGCCTACATTACTATTAGTATTACCACAGCTCAGCCTACATTACTATTAGTATTACCACAGCTCAGCCTACATTACTATTAGTATTACCACAGCTCAGCCTACATTACTATTAGTATTACCACAGCTCAGCCTACATTACTATTAGTATTACCACAGCTCAGCCTACATTACTATTAGTACTACCTCAGCTCAGCCTACATTACTATTAGTACTACCACAGCTCAGCCTACATTACTATTAGTACTACCACAGCTCAGCCTACATTACTATTAGTATTACCACAGCTCAGCCTACATTACTATTAGTATTACCACAGCTCAGCCTACATTACTATTAGTATTACCACAGCTCAGCCTACATTACTATTAGTAGTATTACCACAGCTCAGCCTACATTACTATTAGTATTACCACAGCTCAGCCTACATTACTATTACTATTAGTATTACCACAGCTCAGCCTACATTACTATTAGTATTACCACAGCTCAGCCTACATTACTATTACTATTAGTACTACCACAGCTCAGCCTACATTACTATTAGTATTACCACAGCTCAGCCTACATTACTATTAGTATTACCACAGCTCAGCCTACATTACAATTAGTATTACCACAGCTCAGCCTACATTACTATTACTATTAGTATTACCACAGCTCAGCCTACATTACTATTAGTATTACCACAGCTCAGCCTACATTACTATTAGTATTACCACAGCTCAGCCTACATTACTATTAGTATTACCACAGCTCAGCCTACATTACTATTAGTATTACCACAGCTCAGCCTACATTACTATTACTATTAGTATTACCACAGCTCAGCCTACATTACTATTAGTATTACCACAGCTCAGCCTACATTACTATTAGTATTACCACAGCTCAGCCTACATTACATTAGTATTACCACAGCTCAGCCTACTATTAGTATTAGTATTACCACAGCTCAGCCTACATTACTATTAGTATTACCACAGCTCAGCCTACATTACTATTACTATTAGTACTACCACAGCTCAGCCTACATTACTATTAGTATTACCACAGCTCAGCCTACATTACTATTATTACTATTGCAGCCTACTACCACAGCTCAGCCTACATTACTATTAGTATTACCACAGCTCAGCCTACATTACTACCACAGCTCAGCCTAGTATTACCACAGCTCAGCCTACATTACTATTAGTATTAGTATTACCACAGCTCAGCCTTACATTACTATTAGTATTACCACAGCTCAGCCTACATTACTATTAGTATTACCACAGCTCAGCCTACATTACTACAGCTCAGCCTACATTACTATTAGTATTACCACAGCTATTAGTATTAGTACCACAGCTCAGCCTACATTACTATTAGTATTACCACAGCTCAGCCTACATTACTATTAGTAGTTACCACAGCTCAGCCTACATTACTATTAGTATTACCACAGCTCAGCCTACATTACTATTAGTATTACCACAGCTCAGCCTACATTACTATTAGTATTACCACAGCTCAGCCTACATTACTATTAGTATTACCACAGCTCAGCCTACATTACTATTACTACTTAGCCTACATTACTATTAGTATTACCACAGCTCAGCCTACATTACTATTACTATTAGTAGCCTACCACAGCTCAGCCTACATTACTATTAGTATTTACCACAGCTCAGCCTACATTACTATTAGTATTACCACAGCTCAGCCTACATTACTATTA
>NW_025747377.1:12500-55000 GCF_021184085.1 Oncorhynchus gorbuscha | reverse complement strand
GCAAAGCAAAGCAGTGCAACAGAAACAACAACACAGAGATACATGGAATAAACAAACGTACAGTCAATAACACTTCACTGTACTTTACTTAGGAACACACATTCACCACTAAAATAGCTGACCAGGTACCATAGAACCACCACACGGTTAACATTACCACAGAGCCACAACACGGCTAGCAGTACCTCAGAACCACAAAATGGCTAGCAGTACCTCAGAACCACAACACGGCTAGCAGTACCTCAGAGCCACAACACGGCTAGCAATACCTCAGAGCCACAACACGGATAGCAGTACCAACCCAGTCACAACACGGCTAGCAGTACCTCAGAGCCACAACACAGCTAGCAGTACCTCAGAGCAACAACAAGGTTAGCAATACCAACCCAAACACACATGGTTAGCATTACCACAGAGCCACAACACAGCTAGCAGTACCTCGGAACCACAACACGGCTAGCAGTACCTCGGAGCCACAACACGGCTAGCAGTACCAACCCCGCCACAACACGGCTAGCAGTACCTCGGAGCCACAACACGGCTAGCAGTACCTCAGAACCACATCACGGCTAGCAGTACCTCAGAGCCACAACACGGCTAGCAGTACCAACCCAGCCACAACACGGCTAGCAGTACCTCGGAGCCACAACACGGCTAGCAGTACCTCGGAGCCACAACACGGCTAGCAGTACCTCAGAGCCACAACACGGCTAGCAGTACCTCAGAGCCACACGGCTAGTATTACCTCAGAACCACAACATGGCTAGCAGTACCTCAGAACCACACGGCTAGTATTACCTCAGAACCACAACACGGCTAGCAGTACCAACCCAGCCACAACACGGCTAGCAGTACCTCCGAACCACAACACGGCTAGCTGTATCTCAGAACCACAACACGGCTAGCAGTACCACAGAACCACAACACGGCTAGCAGTACCTCAGAACCACGACACGGCTAGCAGTACCTCAGAGCCACAACACGGCTAGCAGTACCTCAGAACCACAACACGGCTAGCAGTACCTCAGAGCCACAACACGGCTAGCAGTACTAACCCAGCCACAACACGGCTAGCAGTACCTCCGAACCACAACACGGCTAGCTGTATCTCAGAACCACAACACGGCTAGCAGTACCACAGAACCACAACATGGCTAGCAGTACCTCAGAACCACGACACGGCTAGCAGTACCTCAGAGCCACAACACGGCTAGCAGTACCTCAGAGCCACAACACGGCTAGCAGTACCTCAGAGCCACAACACGGCTAGCAGTACCTCAGAACCACAACACGGCTAGCAGTACCTCAGAACCACACGGCTAGTATTACCTCAGAACCACACAGCTAGCAGTACCTCAGAGCCACAACACGGCTAGTATTACCTCAGAACCACACGGCTAGCAGTACCTCAGAGCCACAACATGGCTAGCAGTACCAACCCAGCCACAACACGGCTAGCAGTACCTCAGAGCCACAACACGGCTAGTATTACCCCAGAACCACACATGGCTAGTAATTACCCCAGAACCACAACACGGCTAGCAGTACCTCAGAACCACAACATGGCTAGTATTACCCCAGAACCACACATGGCTAGTAGTGAGTCAAAAGTACACACACAACGTTGAGTTAAACGGATGGTTGGGTAACACAGGACACAGGTGCTCTGAGGTCAGCTCTGAGTGACCTCATATCCCAACTGCCATGCTGGGCACTGACAGACACACACAGGATCTTATCAATACACAGGTCAGCCAGCCCGCAGGGTTGAAACGAGCTACACCGCTCCACGTCACTCATTCAACACTCACCACTCACACACAGCCAGAGACCTAGGGAAGGGGGTTGGCTAGGTATATCAGGCTGAAAGAAACAGACAAGTTCAGTGTGTATCTAACCCCGGCCAAGAGGACGGAGGAGAAGGAGGATAGAGAAGCAGAGCCATAGAGGCTGTGGCATTCATCTTTGACAGACCTGCCTTGGCTAAAAGACATGTGAAAAAAGACCCAGGCTGCAGTCCAATCGTGTGTGTGTGTGTGTGTGTGTCCCACCCCCTCTCAGCCCAGCCACTTTCCTCAGGGTATCCCTGTCGAAACCGGATGCAGTATGATTTGCCATCTTAAGTGGCGGTCTAATTCACAAACGTTACCCCCTCTGCCCTCGATTTAGCTCAAGGGAGCAAGTGAACTACTTTGATCACTCGCAGGGTTGTTATGACCCACAATTCAATGCAAACTGCAGTCACGTGTCAAACGAAGTGCCACGAAGTGTCGATTCAATCAAGACGACTGCATCTTTCGGCATGTGAGAGATAAGTACTACTCTTGTATGCTAGCTAGCTAACAAATACATATAGACAACATTCATTTTAGGAGGTGGCAAATGAAAATATCATTCTCAAAGTGTCTCATAGTGAGGATCCTGTAAATGTAGCTAGCTAAACACATTTTTTTGGGGCGGAATTTGAAAATATATTGGAACAAATAACCAAAGCTAGCTAGCCAGCTATGGGTAACTATAGCTTACGACCTGAGAAGAGCGCCGTGTTAGCTTGCGAGGTGCATAAATAGCTTTAGGTTGGTTATTAGGCACAACTTCCGAGCTTTCCAAGAAGGACGTTGCCTAGCATAGACAGGAGAATATGAAGGTACACTAAGATGTGACAATGTAAAACTTCATTGAAGGGCGGTGCACAGTCGTGGCCAAAAGATTTGAGAATGACACAAATATGAATTTTCACAAAGTCTGCTGCCTCAGTTTGTATGATGGCGATTGGCATATACTCCAGAATGTTATGAAGAGTGATCAGACAAATTGCAATTCATTTCAAAGTCCCTCTTTGCCATGCAAATGAACTGAATCTCCAAAAAACATTTCCACTGCATTTCAGCCCTGCCACAAAAGGACCAGCTGACATGTCAGTGATTATCTCGTTAACACAGGTGTGAGTGTTGATGAGGACAAGGCTGGAGATCACTCTGTCATGCTGATTGAGTTCTAATAACAGAAAAGTAGGGTGGTGCTTGGAATCATAAAGTCATTTTCTCTGATGAATCCCCTTTCCGATTGTTTGGGGCATCCGTAAAAAAGCTTGTCCGGAGAAGACAAGGTGAGCGCTACCATCAGTCCTGTGTCATGTTAACAGTAAAGCATCCTGAGACCGGCCATGTGTGGGGTTGCTTCTCAGCCAAGGGAGTGGGCTCACTCACAATTTTGCCTAAGAACACAGCCATGAATAAAGAATGGTACCAACACATCCTCCGAGAGCAACTTCTCCTAACTATCCAGGAACAGTTTGGTGACGAACAATGCCTTTTCCAGCATGATGGAGCACCTTGCCATAAAGCAAACGTGATAACTAAGTGGCTCTGGGAACAAAACATCGATATTTTGGGTCATTGGCCAGGAAACTCCCCAGACCTTAATCCCACAAATTCTGACAAACTCCATCAGTCAGGATGTGGCCCAGAAGTTATTTGACAGCATGCCAGGGCGGATTGCAGAGGTCTTGAAAAAGAAGGGTCAACACTGCAAATATTGACTCTTTGCATCAACTTCATGTAATTGTCAATACAAGCCTTTGACACTAATGAAATGCTTGTAATTATACTTCAGTATTCCATAGTAACGTCTGAACGAAAATATCTAAAGACACTGAAGCAGCAAACTTTGTGTAAATTAATATTTGTGTCATTCTCAATACTTTCGGCCACGACTGCACACCACAGCCCCAGTCAAAACACTTTGCTCTCTCTCTCCCTCCATCTCTCTCCCTCCTTCCCCCTCTCTCCCTCCATCTCTCTTTCCCTCCCTTCCTCTCTCCTCCCTCTCTCCCTCCATCTCTCTCCCTCCTTCCCCCTCTCTCCCTCCATCTCTCTTTCCCTCCCTTCCTCTCTCCCTCCCTCTCTCCCTCCCTGCACAGCCCCAGTAAAACACTTCGCTCCCTCCCTCCCTCCCTCCCTCCCTCCCTCCCTCCTCCCTCTCCCTCCCTCCCATCTCTCTCTCCCTCCCTCCCTCTCTATCTCTCTTTCCCTCCCTTCCTCTCTCCCTCCCTCCACAGCCCCAGTCAAAACACTTCGCTCCCCCCCTTCCCCTCCATCTCTCCCTCCCAGGGCTGAGTCCCAAATGCCACCATATTGTCTACCTATACACTACATGAAAGTATTGCACTGTGTAAGTAATAGGTTGCCATTTGGGACGTTACCCGGGACAAGAAAAAACAAAACATGGTGGACTCAATAACCTAGGAGTGGCTTATGATGGGGATGGGAGGAAGAATGTTAGTCAGTGGGTTGGGAGGAGGAATGTTAGTGAGGGGGTTGGGAGGAGGAATGTTAGTTAGGGGGTTGGGAGGAGGAATGTTAGTCAGGGGGTTGGGAGGAGGAATGTTAGTCAGGGGTTGGGAGGAGGAATGTTAGTGAGGGGGTTGGGAGGAGGAATGTTTGATGGGGGTTGGGAGGAGGAATGGTAGGGGAGTAGGAATGTTAGTCAGGGGGAATGTTGAGAGGAGGAATGTTAGTGAGGGGGTTGGGAGGAGGAATGTTTGATGGGGATGGGAGGGGAATGTTAGTCAGGGGGTTGGGAGGAGGAATGTTAGTGAGGGGGTTGGGAGGAGGAATGTTTGATGGGGGTTGGGAGGAGGAATGGTAGGGGAGTAGGAATGTTAGTCAGGGGTTGAGAGGAGGAATGTTAGTGAGGGGGTTGGGAGGAGGAATGTTTGATGGGGGTTGGGAGGAGGAATGTTAGTGAGGGGGTTGGGAGGAGGAATGTTAGTGAGGGGGTTGGGAGGAGGAATGTTAGTCAGGGGTTGGGAGGAGGAATGTTATTCAGGGGTTGGGAGGAGGAATGTTAGTGAGGGGGTTGGGAGGAGGAATGTTATTCAGGGGTTGGGAGGAGGAATGTTAGTCAGGGGGTTGGGAGGAGGAATGTTAGTCAGGGGTTGGGAGGAGGAATGTTAGTCAGGGGATTGGGAGGAGGAATGTTAGTGATGGGGATGGGAGGAGGAATGTTAGTGAGGGGGTTGGGAGGAGGAATGTTTGATGGGGTTGGGAGGAGGAATGGTAGGGGAGGAGGAATGTTAGTGAGGGGTTGGGAGGAGGAATGTTATTCAGGGGTTGGGAGGAGGAATGTTAGTCAGGGGTTGGGAGGAGGAATGTTATTCAGGGGTTGGGAGGAGGAATGTTAGTGAGGGGTTGGGAGGAGGAATGGTAGGGAGGAGGAATGTTAGTCAGGGGGTTGGGAGGAGGAATGTTATTCAGGGGGTTGGGAGGAGGAATGTTAGTGAGGGGGTTGGGAGGAGGAATGTTATTCATGGGGTTGGGAGGAGGAATGTTATTCAGGGGTTGGGAGGAGGAATGTTAGTGAGGGGGTTGGGAGGAGGAATGTTATTCAGGGGGGTTGAGAGGAGGAATGTTTGATGGGGTTGGGAGGAGGAATGTTAGTCAGGGGTTGGGAGGAGGAATGTTATTCAGGGGTTGGGAGGAGGAATGTTTGATGGGGTTGGGAGGAGGAATGTTAGTGGGGGGGTTGGGAGGAGGAATGTTATTCAGCGGGTTGGGAGGAGGAATGGTAGGGGGGAATGGTAGGGGAGGAGTAATGTTATTCAGGGGTTGGGAGGAGGAATGGTAGGGGGGAGGAATGCTATTCAGGGGGTTGGGAGGAGGAATGTTAGGGGAGTAGGAATGTTAGTCAGGGGTTGAGAGGAGGAATGTTAGTGAGGGGTTGGGAGGAGGAATGTTATTCAGGGGTTGGGAGGAGGAATGTTTGATGGGGTTGGGAGGAGGAATGTTTGATGGGGTTGGGAGGAGGAATGTTAGTCAGGGGGTTGGGAGGAGGAATGTTAGTCAGGGGGGTTGAGAGGAGGAATGTTTGAGGGGTTGGGAGGAGGAATGTTATTCAGCGGGTTGGGAGGAGAATGTTATTCAGCGGGTTGGGAGGAGGAATGTTAGTGAGGGGGTTGGGAGGAGGAATGTTTGATGGGGTTGGGAGGAGGAATGTTTGATGGGGGTTGGGAGGAGGAATGTTAGTCAGGGGGTTGGGAGGAGGAATGTTAGTCAGGGGTTGAGAGGAGGAATGTTAGTGAGGGGGTTGGGAGGAGGAATGTTAGTGAGGGGTTGGGAGGAGGAATGTTAGTGATGGGGTTGGGAGGAGGAATGTTATTCAGGGGGTTGAGGAGGAGGAATGTTTGAGGGGGTTGGGAGGAGGAATGTTTGATGGGGGTTGGGAGGAGGAATGTTTGATGGGGGTTGGGAGGAGGAATGTTTGATGGGGGTTGGGAGGAGGAATGTTAGTCAGGGGGTTGAAGGAGGAATGTTAGTCAGGGGTTGGGAGGAGGAATGTTAGTCAGGGGTTGGGAGGAGGAAATGTTAGTGAGGGGGTTGGGAGGAGGAATGTTAGTGAGGGGGTTGGGAGGAGGAATGTTAGTGATGGGGTTGGGAGGAGGAATGTTATTCAGGGGTTGAGAGGAGGAATGTTAGTCAGGGGGTTGGGAGGAGGAATGTTAGTGAGGGGTTGGGAGGAGGAATGTTATTCAGCGGGTTGGGAGGAGGAATGGTAGGGGAGGAGGAATGGTAGGGGAGGAGTAATGTTATTCAGGGGGTTGGGAGGAGGAATGGTAGGGGAGGAGGAATGCTATTCAGGGGTTGGGAGGAGGAATGGTAGGGGAGTAGGAATGTTAGTCAGGGGGTTGAGGGAGGAATGTTAGTGAGGGGTTGGGAAGAGGAATGTTAGTCAGGGGTTGGGAGGAGGAATGGTAGGGGAGGAGGAATGGTAGGGGAGGAGGGATGTTATTCAGGGGTTGGGAGGAGGAATGGTAGGGGAGGAGGAATGCTATTCAGGGGTTGGGAGGAGGAATGGTAGGGGTTGAGTAGGAATGTTAGTCAGGGGGTTGAGAGGAGGAATGTTAGTGAGGGGGGTTGGGAGGAGGAATGTTATTCAGGGGGTTGGGAGGAGGAATGGTGGGGAGGAGGAATGGTAGGGGGAGGAGGATGTTATTCAGGGGTTGGGAGGAGGAATGGTAGGGGAGGAGGAATGTTATTCAGGGGTTGGGAGGAGGAATGGTAGGGGGAGGAATGTTATTCAGGGGGTTGGGAGGAGGAATGGTAGGGGAGGAGGAATGGTAGGGGAGGAGGAATGTTATTCAGGGGGTTGGGAGGAGGAATGGTAGGGGGAGGAGGAATGTTATTCAGGGGGTTGGGAGGAGGAATGGTAGGGGAGTAGGAATGTTATTCAGGGGTTGAGAGGAGGAATGTTAGTGAGGGGTTGGGAGGAGGAATGTTATTCAGGGGGTTGGGAGGAGGAATGTTAGTCAGGGGTTTGGGAGGAGGAATGGTAGGGGAGGAGGAATGTTAGTCAGGGGGTTGGGAGGAGGAATGTTAGTCAGGGGGTTGGGAGGAGGAATGTTTGATGGGGGTTGGGAGGAGGAATGTTTGATGGGGGTTGGGAGGAGGAATGTTTGATGGGGTTGGGAGGAGGAATGTTAGGGGGTTGGGAGGAGGAATGTTATTCGGGGGGTTGGGAGGAGGAATGTTATTCGGGGGTTGGGAAGGAGGAATGTTAGTCAGGGGGTTGAGAGGAGGAATGTTAGTCAGGGGTTGAGAGGAGGAATGTCAGTGAGGGGGTTGGGAGGAGGAATGTTAGTGAGGGGGGTTGGGAGGAGGAATGTTAGTGAGGGGTTGGGAGGAGGAATGTTAGGGGAGGAGGAATGTTAGTCGGGGGGTTGGGAGGAGGAATGTTAGGGGAGGAGGAATGTTAGTCAGGGGTTGAGAGGAGGAATGTCAGTGAGGGGTTGGGAGGAGGAATGTTAGTGAGGGGGTTGGGAGGAGGAATGTTAGTGAGGGGTTGGGAGGAGGAATGTTAGGGGAGGAGGAATGTTAGTCGGGGTTGGGAGGAGGAATGTTAGTGAGGGGGTTGGGAGGAGGAATGTTAGTCAGGGGGTTGGGAGGAGGAATGTTAGCAAGGGGGTTGAGAGGAGGAATGTTAGTCAGGGGTTGAGAGGAGGAATGTTAGTCAGTGGGTTGGGAGGAGGAATGTTAGTCGGGGTTGGGAGGAGGAATGTTAGTCGGGGGGTTGGGAGGAGGAATGTTAGTCAGGGGGTTGGGAGGAGGAATGTTAGTCAGGGGGTTGAGTATTCTAGGGTTTTGACAAAGTTAAAGGGTCACCATAGGAAATATCCCCTCAACCCAAACTGAATTGGAAAGATAGACTAATGTATTATATCCAAGTTAATTTAGAGTTTACCCAAGAGAACTGTACCCCACCTCCACAACTCACCAAAATGGAAGGTTTAACTAATTGTAAATTGCTGTTCGACAAGGAGTCATGAGGCAGTATTTTGTAGTGAGAGGGTGAAGAGGGATGGAGGACGGAGGTGAGGGGGATAGAGGGGGGATAGAGGGGGCAGACAAGCAGAAAGAATGCAGGGAACAACCGAGTCCTTGTTTTTGAAAGAGCTCCCAAGTCACTCTGTGTCTTAGAGTTGAGGGGGCCTTGTGTTACTCGCACAAGGTTACACACATACATATACAGACACACACACAAAGACAAACACAGATACACACACACAAAGACAAACACAGATACACACACACACAGATACACACAGATACACACACACACACAGATACACACACACACACAGATACACACACACACACACACACACACACACACACACACACACACACACACACACACACACACACACACACACACACACACACACACACACACACACACACACACACACACACACACACACACACACACACACACACACACACACACACCAGGGTTTCTATTAGTCAATTGACTGCTTTTGTCCTTTTTAGTTGCCGATAAATCAAACTGTTGCCGGGCAGAAATGACAAGGAGAAGATAAATAATCCCATAGTTCTTTTTATTAATCTGACGTAAATACATTTGACCGTCATGCTTATCGGTCTATAGGTAATTTGCATAATTTAGCGGAAGTAAATTGGCCTGTGTGTATTTTCATTGGTCATCGCGTATCTTATTTATCCAACACAACTATCACACGCGCACAGCGTTCAGAGACTATTTTGAGGGGGATTTCTCCTGCATCTCCTCGGCTGGTTGCTGCCGGAGTAAAACATGCTGTTAATAAGCCCATGCATTGCGCCAAAATGCTAAATGCAATCACGTGTTAAACACAGTTATGGTGCGCGATTAAAAAGAGCTATTTTTATTTCTCAACTGGTAGTTGAAGCGCGCCTCCCATTCACCATTCAGGTGCAGGCGACAAGCTCAGAGCGCTTCATTCACCCCTTTACAATGTGAGCCGGAGGCAGCGTGCACTCTGAAAATACTTCATTGTCTGTAACCTGAATGTTTTATTTCATATAATGAAGCATGTCTAACCTTGCTTCATAAGGAGCCTGTAGACAAAATCTGACCGTGGAAAAGTGGAGGCAAATATTTTATAGAGTTACTAGGGCGGCGCGTGAGTTTCAAGTTTGGCGACGCTTCAAATGTATCTTATCATTTCTACCGTTTCGCGTGTCAGTTCTGATTATCATATGCGCATTTTCGTGTTTAATATCAATAATAACCTTCTCGTTTCTCAAAATCATTGTCACGTGGTTAATCCTAAAAATGCTACAAATCTAAAAAGTTAAAATCACCAGCCTCTGTTACATGGACACATTGATACACTGCGATCCGGCCTCTGTTACATGGTCACATTGATACACTGTGATCCAGCCTCTGTCACATTGATACACTGTGATCCACCCTCTGTTACATTGATACACTGTGATCCAGCCTCTGTTACATGGACACATTGATACACTGTGATCCAGCCTCTGTTACATTGATACACTGTGATCCAGCCTCTGTTACATTGATACACTGTGATCCAGCCTCTGTTACATGGACACATTGATACACTGTGATCCAGCCTCTGTTACATGGACACATTGATACACTGTGATCCAGCCTCTGTTACATGGACACATTGATACACTGTGATCCAGCCTCTGTTACATTGATACACTGTGATCCAGTCTCTGTCACATGGACACACTGATACACTGTGATCCAGCCTCTGTTACATGGACACATTGATACACTGTGATCCAGCCTCTGTTACATGGACACATTGATACACTGTGATCCAGCCTCTGTTACATTGATACACTGTGATCCAGCCTCTGTTACATTGATACACTGTGATCCAGCCTCTGTTACATGGACACATTGATACACTGCGATCCGGCCTCTGTTACATGGTCACATTGATACACTGTGATCCAGCCTCTGTTACATGGATACATTGATACACTGTGATCCGGCCTCTGTTACATGGATACATTGATATACTGTGATCCAGCCTCTGTTACATTGATACACTGTGATCCAGCCTCTGTTACATGGATACATTGATACACTGTGATCCAGCCTCTGTCACATTGATACACTGTGATCCAGCCTCTGTCACATTGATACACTGTGATCCAGCCTCTGTTACATGGACACATTGATACACTGTGATTCAGCCTCTGTCACATTAATACACTGTGATCCAGCCTCTGTTACATTGATACACTGTGATCCAGCCTCTGTTACATTGATACACTGTGATCCAGCCTCTGTTACATGGACACATTGATACACTGTGATCCAGCCTCTGTTACATGGACACATTGATACACTGTGATCCAGCCTCTGTCACATTGATACACTGTGATCCAGCCTCTGTTACATTGATACACTGTGATCCAGCCTCTGTTACATTTATACATTGATACACTGTGATCCAGCCTCTGTTACATTGATACACTGTGATCCAGCCTCTGTCATATGGACACATTGATACACTGTGATCCAGCCTCTGTTACATGGACACATTGATACACTGTGATCCAGCCTCTGTCACATTGATACACTGTGATCCAGCCTCGGTTACATTGATACACTGTGATCCAGCCTCTGTTACATTGATACATTGATACACTGTGATCCAGCCTCTGTTACATTGATACGCTGTGATCCAGCCTCTGTCACATGGACACATTGATACACTGTGATCCAGCCTCTGTTACATGGACACATTGATACACTGTGATCCAGCCTCTGTCACATTGATACACTGTGATCCAGTCTCTGTTACATTGATACACTGTGATCCAGCCTCTGTTACATGGACACATTGATACACTGTGATCCAGCCTCTGTCACATTGATACACTGTATGGGTCCAGTGCATTTCTCAAATGGCCGTTAAATTAAAATCTTCCCATTTCCTAACAGAAACCCTGACACACACTAGAGAACAAATTCACTTTATGACATCATCCCCAAATCTCCTCTCTTTACCCCCCCCCCCCCACATCCCCCCTGTAACTCACTCATCCAGTTGGTCCTCTGGTGGTGGGTTGGTGTCAGCATACAGGTACTTGCTCATATCCACCGGCCTGACCCCCTTCCTCCCCCTGGGTTTGGGAGCCTCCGACTGCTGGACCTGGGGCCCCTGGGGGTCGGGGTCGGGGACTAGGTCTGGGTCCTGGTCGGGCTCGTCAAACGGGTTGTACTCTGTGAGCGAGTGTGTGTTTACTTCGTCCTCGTCGAAGGGGTTGGAGGGTTCCTGGACATAGTAGGCCTCTGGGTCCTGTCGGAGGGTGAGGGAGGGGGGCAGGGAGGGGGGTCCTGTGACAGAGAGAAAGGGCGAGAGAGAGATGGGTCAATACTATCTTAGCTGTCTGTCTGTCAGTATTCTGCTTTACTGACAGAATACATAAACACACAGGATTCACAATGCTACGTGACATTTCTTGACATCTCGACAGCAACAAAAGGGTAACATTTAGTTTGCCAGGCACTTTATAAACAACCTCAGAACAATAAAATAAATCTTTCAAAAACTATGTCATTGAACTTGGACTGAAAACACAATGTAAAATATAAATATAATATAGGATAATAAATCAGTCTTTGATGTCGACCCCATAATAATGTACACCTACATTATGTGGACACCCCTGTCCCAATGCATAGTGCCAACTGTAAAGTTTGGTGGATGAGGTATAATGTACACCGCCATTACGTGGACACCCCTGTCCCAATGCATAGTGCCAACTGTAAAGTTTAGTGGATGAGGTATAATGTACACCGACATTACGTGGACACCCCTGTCCCAATGCATAGTGCCAACTGTAAAATTTGGTGGAGGAGGTATAATGATCTGGGGCTGTTTTTCATGGTTCGAGCCCCTTAGTTCCAGTGAAGGGAAATCTTAACACTACACCATACAATGACATTCTAGACCATTCTGTGCTTCCAACTTTGTGGCAACAGTTTGGGGAAGGACATTCCCTGTTTCAACATGACAATGCCCCTGTGCTCAAAGGGAGGTCCATGCAGAAATGGTTTGTCGAGATGGGTGTGGAAGAACTTGACTGGCCTGCACAGAGCCCTGACCTCAACCCCATCAAACACCTTTTGGGATGACTTGGAACACGGACTGCGAGCCAGGCCAAATCGCCCAACATAACTAATGCCTGTGGCTGATTGGAAGTAAGTCCCTGCAGCAATGTTCCAACATCTAGTGGACAGGCTTCCTAGAAGAGTGCAGGCTGTTATAGCAGCAAAGGGGGGGCACAACCCCATATTAATGCCTATGATTTTGGAATGAGATGTTCAACGAGCAAGTGTCCACATGCTTTTGGCCATGCAGTGTAAATCAAACTGCTAAAACCCCTAGTCCCTTATAGACAGGTAGACATACAGTACAGAGAGAGACAGAGAGAGACAGAACAGGCATATAGAGGTCAAAGGTCAAGCATACCATCATCATCATCACCGAACGGGTTGAAGTGATTGGTGTGTTCCAGGTGGGAGGGGTCATCAACATCATCAGCCGGATCTTCGAAGGGATTGGAGCAGAGGGCAGGGGGTGTGTCCTGATCCTCCTCCAGGAAGTTCAGCTTACTGATCAGCTCTGTCGCCATGGGAACCAAAACAATGCAGGAACGAAAGAACAAATTTAGCAAAACAAAAACAAACAAAAAAAAAGGAAGGAAAATAGTTCAAACTAGCGGAAGAAAACGAGATGAAACATCCTCACAACCAAAAAACCCTGATGAAAGAGTCAAAATGAAGACAAAACAGACAGAAATAAAAGAGTACAAAAACTATCTGCACTTTGGAGTGAACCTCTGGAGTTCATTTGGTTTGCAGAAGTATTCCTTCCTTCTGGTAAAAGGTGACTGGTTAATGCCTGTCCATCGCTGTCCAGCTTCACTACAGTTGGAGTCCAGCAGAGATTGATGGAACCGGGTTGCCATGAGAACCACTAGTGCAGGCTGGGAGTTGCTACAAGAGATTCATCTTCTTCCTCATCAAGACAACAAAGCCTGTCTAGGTTGTGTGTGTGTGTCCGTGTTTCAACAGTGTGTGAGAAACAAAATGCTAACGGTGTGTGCTTCTGAATGTGGTATGTAAGCGTGAGAAAGTCTATTGCCAGAGTGAGTGAGATGATGAGCGAATGTGTGTGTGTGTGTGTGTGTGTGTGTGTGTGTGTGTGTGTGTGTGTGTGTGTGTGTGTGTGTGTGTGTGTGTGTGTGTGTGTGTGTGTGTGTGTGTGTGTGTGTGTGTGTGTGTGTGTGTGTGTGTGTGTGTGTGTGTGTGTGAGAGCGAGCGAGAGTGTGGGAGAGTGTGTGTGAATACGTAGTGAAGTGGTAGTAGCTGATAAGGTGTGGTATTTCTCCTGCTGCATTCTGGGCCATATTAGGCCATCATTGTCACAAGTGGCAGCAGCATTGTGTGTGTGTGTGTGTGTGTGTGTGTGTGTGTGTGTGTGTGTGTGTGTGTGTGTGTGTGTGTGTGTGTGTGTGTGTGTGTGTGTGTGTGTGTGTGTGTGTGTGTGTGTGTGTGTGTGTGTGTGTGTGTTGTTTTCTCTATGGTGACAAAGCAACACCATAAACGAGGAATATGACTGATCATTGGTTCACTACAAATTGCAGACAAAAGGGGGAGGTTCAGGGTTCGGGGGCTTGGACACCAAGAGGGCAAACTGAAAAAGGACAGAAAACCAGCCAATGAAAACCAGCCAATGTACTAAATTTAATCTGAAGTGGAACACGAGAACACCAGGCAACACGACTACATCACCAATGGTACAGAGAGGGAGAGAGAGAGAGAGCTAGGGCAGGAGAGAGAGCTAGGGCAGTAGAAAGAGAGAGAGCTAGGGCAGTAGACAGAGAGAACTATGGCAGTAGAGAGAGAGAGAACTAGGGCAGTAGAGAGAGAAGTGGGGCAGTAGAAAGAGAGAGAGCTAGGGCAGGAGAAAGCTAGGGCAGTAGAGGGAGAGAGAGCTGGGGCAGTAGAAAGAGAGAGAGCTAGGGCAGTAGAGGGAGAGAGATCTAGGGCATGAGAGAGAGAGAGAGAGAGAGAGAGAGAGAGAGAGAGAGAGAGAGAGAGAGAGAGAGAGAGAGAGAGAGAGAGAGAGAGAGAGAGAGAGAGAGTGGGCAGTAGAGAGAGAGAGCTAGGGCAGTAGAGATAGAGAGAGAGCTAGGGTAGTAGAGATAGAGAGAGAGAGCTTGGGCAGTAGAGAGATCTAGGGCAGGAGAGAGAGCTAGAGCAGTAGAAAGAGAGAGAGCTAGGGCAGGGGAGAGAGCTAGGGCAGTAGAGGGAGAGAGAGCTAGGGCAGTAGAGAGAGAGAGAGAGAGAGCTTGGGCAGTAGAGAGAGAGAGAGCTTGGGCAGTAGAGAGAGAGCTAGGGCAGTAGAGAGAGAGAGAGAGCTAGGGCAGTAGAGAGAGAGAGAGCTTGGGCAGTAGAGAGAGAGAGAGAGCTAGGGCAGTAGAGAGAGAGAGCTAGGGCAGGAGAGAGAGAGAGAGACCTAGGGCAGGAGAGAGAGAGCTAGGGCAGGAGAGAGAGAGAGCTAGGGCAGGAGAGAGAGAGAGCTAGGGCAGGAGAGAGAGAGAGCTAGGGCAGGAGAGAGAGAGAGCTAGGGCAGGAGAGAGAGAGAGCTAGGGCAGGAGAGAGAGAGGGCTAGGGCAGGAGAGAGAGAGGGCTAGGGCAGGAGAGAGAGAGAGAGAGCCAGGGCAGGAGAGAGAGAGAGAGCTAGGGCAGGAGAGAGAGAGAGAGCTAGGGCACGAGAGATAGAGAGAGCTAGGGCACGAGAGAGAGCTAGGGCAGTAGAGAGAGCTAGGGCAGTAGAGAGAGCTAGGGCAGTAGAGAGAGGACAGTAGAGAGAGGGCAGTAGAGAGAGCTAGGGCAGTAGAAGGAGAGAGAGCTAGGGCCGTAGAAGGAGAGAGAGCTAGGGCCGTAGAGGGAGAGATAGCTAGGGCCGTAGAGGGAGAGATAGCTAGGGCCGTAGAGGGAGAGAGAGCGAGGGCAGGAGAGAGCTAGGGCCGTAGAGAGGGAGAACTAGGGCAGTAGAGAGAGAGAGCTAGGGCAGTAGAGAGAGAGAGAGCTAGGGCAGTAGAGAGAGAGAGAGAGCTAGGGCAGTAGAGAGAGAGAGAGAGAGAGAGAGCTAGGTAGTAGAGAGAGTAGAGAGAGAGAGAGAGAGAGAGAGAGAGAGAGAGAGAGAGAGAGAGAGAGAGAGAGAGAGAGAGAGAGAGAGAGAGAGAGAGAGAGAGAGAGAGAGAGAGAGAGAGAGAGAGAGAGAGAGAGAGAGAGAGAGAGAGCGCTCGGGCAGTAGAGAGAGAGAGAGAGAGCTAGGGCAGTAGAGGGAGAGAGAGAGCTCGGGCAGTAGAGAGAGAGCTAGGGCAGTAGAGAGAGAGAGAGCTTGGGCAGTAAAGAGAGAGAGAGAGAGAGCTAGGGCAGGAGAGAGAGAGAGAGAGCTTGGGCAGTAGAGGGAGAGAGAGCTAGGGCAGTAGAGAGAGAGAGAGCTAGGGCAGGAGAGGGAGAGAGCTAGGGCAGGAGAGGGAGAGAGCTAGGGCAGTAGAGAGAGAGAGAGCTAGGGCAGGAGAGAGAGAGAGAGCTAGGGCAGTAGAGAGAGAGAGAGCTAGGGCAGGAGAGAGAGAGAGAGAGCTTGGGCAGGAGAGAGAGATAGAGACCTAGGGCAGGAGAGAGAGAGAGAGCTAGGGCAGTAGAGAGAGAGAGAGCTAGGGCAGTAGACAGAGAGAACTATGGCAGTAGAGAGAGAGAGAACTAGGGCAGTAGAGAGAGAGAGCTTGGGCAGGAGAGAGAGAGAGAGCTTGGGCAGGAGAGAGAGAGAGAGCTTGGGCAGGAGAGAGAGAGAGACCTAGGGCAGGAGAGAGAGAGAGCTAGGGCAGTAGAGAGAGAGAGCTTGGGCAGGAGAGAGAGAGAGACCTAGGGCAGGAGAGAGAGAGAGCTAGGGCAATAGAGAGAAAGCTAGGGCAGTAGAGAGAGAGCTAGGGCAGTAGAGAGAGAGAGAGAGCTAGGGCAGTAGAGAGAGAGAGAGAGCTAGGGCAGTAGAGAGAGAGAGCTAGGGCACGAGAGAGAGAAATGAGAGTTAGAAAGAACAAGCCAAAACAGTGAGAACGAGTGAGAAAGAAAAAGAGAAAAGGTTGAAAGTTGAAAACAGAAAGACCTTGGGAGGGAGACCGAGCGCTGCTTGGCCTTTTACTAGCCAGCTTTAGGAAGTGGTCCTCAGGGTCTCCGGCTAAGCAGCTGAGAGCATTGAGCTGGTTTACCATCTCTGAAAACAACCAGGCCAGAGAGCAGGAAGGGAGGAGAGCAGTGAGCAGAGAGAAAACATACAATACACACATATAGTCAGAGAGGTTATATGTGTGTTAGGTAGTAGAATATCATATATGTTGAAGCCTAAGAGTGTACATATATTCACATATAGTCAGAGAGGTTATGTGTGTGTTAGGTAGTAGAATATCATATATGTTGAAGCCTAAGAGTGTACATATATTCACATATAGTCAGAGAGGTTATATGTGTGTTAGGTAGTAGAATATCATATATGTTGAAGCCTAAGAGTGTACATATATTCACATATAGTCAGAGAGGTTATGTGTGTGTTAGGTAGTAGAATATCATATATGTTGAAGCCTAAGAGTGTACATATATTCACATATAGTCAGAGAGGTTATGTGTGTGTTAGGTAGTAGAATATCATATATGTTGAAGCCTAAGAGTGTACATATATTCACATATAGTCAGAGGTTATATGTGTGTTAGCCTTTACATTAATGTGCTATACCTAAGAGAGCACATATACAAGTAACTGTCAAAATAAAGGAAACACCAACGTAGTGTCTTAACAGGGCGTTGGGCCACCAGGAGCCAGAACAGCCTCAACGTGCCTTGGCATTAGACTCTACAAGCATCTGGAACTATAGAGGAATGGCAACACCATTATTCCACGAGGCATTACATCATGCGGTGTTTTACCAAATGGTGTTGGAAAACACCGTCTCAGGCGGCGCCCCAGAATCTCCTACGAGTGTTCAATTTGGGTTGAGATCTGGTGACTGAGACGGCCGTGGCATTTAGTCAACAACGTTTTCATGCTCTTCAAACCATTCAGTGACCATTCGTGTCCTGTGGATGGGGGCGTTGTCGTCCTATGGGCCAAGATAGACAAAATAATGACCTGCTCAGCATTTTTATACATAACGGGATGTTAATTGATTAATTAACTCAGGAACCACACCTGTGTGGAAGCACCCGTTTTCAATATACTTTGTATCCCTTCTAGTGTTTCCATTATTTTGTCAGTTACCTGTTTATGACAGAACGTAGTTGTGTTTGCTTTGGTAGCAACGCAGGGGCTTAGAGACAACATATATTCAGAGTCCTGTGGGTGTGTGTGTGTTAGAGAGCACATATATGTGGAAGGCAAGAGAGCACATATATTCACAGACTCGTGTGTGTGTGTGCGTGTGTGTGTGAGTTTGATATTGAATATACCTAGCCATATGTAGAAGGTTAAGAAAGTACATATATATTCACAGACTCGTGTGTGTGTGTGTGTGTGTGTGTGTGTGTGTGTGTGTGTGTGTGTGTGTGTGTGTGTGTGTGTGTGTGTGTGTGTGTGTGTGTGTGTGTGTGTGTGTGTGTGTGTGTGTGTGTGTGTGTGTGTGTGTGTGTGTGTGTGTGTGTGTGTGTGTGTGTGTGTGTGATATTGAATATACCCAGCCATATGTAGAAGGTTAAGAGAGCACATATATATTCACCAAGTCATTGTTAGCACATACTGTACATGTTAAGAATAAGAGAATGCATAGACACTAATAGAACCCTGTTAACTTTGCCTTGCTAGCCCAGCTAATACACACGTATACTGAACACAAATATAAAAACACAACAAGCAACAACTTCCACGGTTTCACTGAGTTAAAGGTCATATAAGGGAATCAGTCAACTGATATGAATTCATATCTATGGATTTCACATGACTGGGCAGGGGGGCGCAGCCAATCAGAATGAGGTTTTCCCCCACAGAAGGGATTTATTACAGGGAGAAACACTCCTCAGTTTCATCAGCTGTCCGGGTGGCTGGTCTCAGACGATCCCGCTGAGGTGAAGAAGCCGGATATGGAGGTCCTGGGCTGGTGTGGTTACACGTGGTCTGTGGTCGTAAGGCCGGTTGGACATACTGCCAAATTCTCTAAGACAACGTTGGACGCGGCTTATGGTAGAATAAAAGAAAATGAATTAATTCTCTGGTGGACATTCCTACCGTCAGCATGCCAACTGCAAAACTTGAGACATTGTGGCATTGTGTTCTGTGACAAAACAGCATATTTTTTAGAGTGGCATTTATTGCCCCCAGCACAAGGTGCACCTATGCAATGATAATGCTGTTTAATCAGCTTCTTGATATGCCACACGTCAGGCGGATTAATTCTCTTGGCGAATGAGAGACGCTCACTAACAGGATTGCAAACCAATTTGTGCACAAAATAAAGAGAAATACGCTTTTTGTGCGTATGGAACATTTCTGGGATCAGTTATTTCAACTCATGAAACATGGGATGAACAATTTGTTGCGTTTCTATTTTTATTCAGTACATATGTAAAGTCTAAAAGCAAACATACATTCATGGACAGTAGCGGTATCTGCAGGGGGGACTAGATATATAGTGCTTTCATTTCTAAACCAGATATATAAGAATTTATTCTTAGCTGACTTACCTAGTTTAATAAAGGTTACATTTAAATAAATAAAAATATATACACTATTGGTGAAAAGTAGCCATTCCAGGTGAAGCTGGTTGAGAGAATGGTTACTACATGATTCAATATGTGTTATTTCATAGTATTGACGTCTTGACTATTATTCTACAATGTAGAAAATTGTAAAAAAATAAAGAAAAACCATTGAATGAGTAGGTGTTCTAAACCATTGAATGAGTAGGTGTTCTAAACCATTGAATGAGTAGGTGTTCTAAACCATTGAATGAGTAGGTGTTCTAAACCATTGAATGAGTAGGTGTTCTAAACCATTGAATGAGTAGGTGTTCTAAACCATTGAATGAGTAGGTGTTCTAAACCATTGAATGAGTAGGTGTTCTAAACCATTGAATGAGTAGGTGTTCTAAACCATTGAATGAGTAGGTGTTCTAAACCATTGAATGAGTAGGTGTTCTAAACCATTGAATGAGTAGGTGTTCTAAACCATTGAATGAGTAGGTGTTCTAAACCATTGAATGAGTAGGTGTTCTAAACCATTGAATGAGTAGGTGTTCTAAACCATTGAATGAGTAGGTGTTCTAAACCATTGAATGAGTAGGTGTTCTAAACCATTGAATGAGTAGGTGTTCTAAACCATTGAATGAGTAGGTGTTCTAAACCATTGAATGAGTAGGTGTTCTAAACCATTGAATGAGTAGGTGTTCTAAACCATTGAATGAGTAGGTGTTCTAAACCATTGAATGAGTAGGTGTTCTAAACCATTGAATGAGTAGGTGTTCTAAACCATTGAATGAGTAGGTGTTCTAAACCATTGAATGAGTAGGTGTTCTAAACCATTGAATGAGTAGGTGTTCTAAACCATTGAATGAGTAGGTGTTCTAAACCATTGAATGAGTAGGTGTTCTAAACCATTGAATGAGTAGGTGTTCTAAACCATTGAATGAGTAGGTGTTCTAAACCATTGAATGAGTAGGTGTTCTAAAACTTCTGACCGGTAGTGTATATGAAAATAACCTTATATAAAAAGACGACATTCTGCACTGTCCAATCATATGAATAATTTGATCTCAAAACCAAAATGCTGCACTGTCCAAAGTGTATATTCGCAGACAACTGCAGCTACCAACTAGCATCTATAGTTAGTCATGCTAGCACTATGATACCGCATCTGCCGCTACAAATGATTAGCTAGGCTAACTAGCATCTTTAGTTAGTCATGCTATCACTTTGCTACCGCATCTAGCACTATGCTACCGCATCTAGCACTATGCTACCGCATCTAGCACTATGCTACCGCATCTAGCACTATGCTACCGCATCTAGCACTATGCTACCGCATCTAGCACTATGCTACCGCATCTGCCGCTACAAATTACTAGCTAGGCTAACTAGCATCTTTAGTTAGTCATGCTAGCACTATACTACCGCATCTCCCGCTACAAATTACTAGCTAGGCTAGCTAGCATCTTTAGTTAGTCATGCTAGCACTATACTAACGCATCTCCCGCTACAAATTACTAGCTAGGCTAGCTAGCATCCTGGAACTGATCTAGGTTGAAGATACCCAGGTTAGAATAAAAAGTAATTCCACAAGAAAGCTTTAGAATTTTTTCTTTCATATTAATGAATTATTCACCATTATTCACCATTTATTCATTTAGAATTATTCACCATTTTTGCAGACTTGTGGGATACTACAATCCTCTTGTCTTAACCTTTGTTATGTACAACCTAGGGACTAAGGCAGTGTTTCCCAAACTCAGTCCTCGGGACCACAAGGAGTGCACGTTTTGGCCCCTAACATGACACAGCTGATTCTAATAATTTAAGCTTGATGATTAGTTGATGATTAGTTGAGGGGCGGCAGCGTAGCCTAGTGGTTAGAGCGTTGGACTAGTAACCGGAAGGTTGCGAGTTCAAACCCCCGAGCTGACAAATCTGTCGTTTTGCCCCTGAACAGGCAGTGTTTCCAGGCCGTCATTGAAAATAAGAATATGTTCTTAACTGACTTGCCTGGTTAAATAAAGGTAAAAAAATAAAATAAAATAAAAAATTATTTGAATCAGCTGTGTAGTGTTAGGGGCTAAAACCAAAACCTGCACCCTTTGGGGTCCCCAGGACCGAGTTTGGGAAACGCTGGACTAAGGGAATGACAATGAGGGTTGACTACAGATAGTACAACCGCCACTATGACAAAGACTTACGCCCGTATGCATATGACCAGTGGCGCGCAGCTATAGGCACCCAATGTATATTTATGTACGTTGAGCGGAGAGGAAGAGGAAGAGGAGAAACACACAGTTGAATGTAAAGAGCCTACGCTTTGTGAAGTCAGAGCAAGCAAAGCTGAACACAGCAGCTCCCATTCATTAGTCACAGTGTGATCTGGAGTATAAACGGATAGATGGAGGGTTGGAGGGAGAGAGGATGGAGGGAGAGAGGGATGGAGGGAGAGAGAGAGAGAGAGGGATGGAGGGAGAGAGAGAGGGGGATGGATGGAGGGAGAGAGAGAGAGAGGGGATGGAGGGAGAGAGAGAGAGAGGGGATGGAGGGAGAGAGAGAGAGAGGGATGGAGGGAGAGAGAGAGGGGGATGGATGGAGGGAGAGAGAGAGAGAGAGGGATGGAGGGAGAGAGAGAGAGAGAGAGGGGGATGGATGGAGGGAGAGAGAGAGGGATGGAGGGAGAGAGAGAGAGGGATGGAGAGAGGGATGATGGAGAGAGAGAGAGAGTGAGGGATGGAGAGAGAGAGAGAGAGGGATGGAGAGAGGGATGGATGGAGAGAGAGAGAGAGAGAGAGAGGGGGATGGAGGGAGAGAGCGAGAGAGAGAGTGAGGGATGGAGAGAGAGAGAGGGATGGAGGGAGAGAGAGAGAGAGGGGATGGAGGGAGAGAGAGAGAGAGAGAGAGGGATGGAGGGAGAGAGAGAGGGGGATGGATGGAGGGAGAGAGAGAGAGAGAGAGAGAGGGATGGAGGGAGAGAGAGAGAGGGATGGAGGGAGAGAGAGAGGGGATGGATGGAGGAGAGAGAGAGAGAGGGATGGAGGGAGAGAGAGAGAGAGAGAGGGGATGGATGGAGGGAGAGAGAGAGAGGGATGGAGGGAGAGAGAGAGGGATGGAGAGAGAGATGGATGGAGAGAGAGAGAGAGAGAGAGTGAGGGATGGAGAGAGAGAGAGAGAGAGAGAGAGAGAGAGAGAGGGATGGAGAGAGGGATGGATGGAGAGAGAGAGAGAGAGAGGGGGATGGAGGGAGAGAGCGAGAGTGAGGGATGGAGAGAGAGAGAGAGAGAGAGGGATGGATGGAGAGAGAGAGAGAGAGAGTGAGGGATGGAGAGAGAGAGAGAGGGATGGAGAGAGGGATGGATGGAGAGAGAGAGAGAGAGAGATGGATGGAGGGAGAGAGCGAGAGAGAGAAGGATGGAGGGAGAGAGAGAGAGATGGAGGGAGAGAGAGAGGGGGATGGATGGAGAGAGAGAGAGAGAGATGGAGGGAGAGAGGGATGGAGAGAGAGAGAGAGAGAGAGAGAGAGAGAGAGAGAGAGAGAGAGAGAGAGAGAGAGGGATGGAGAGAGGGATGGATGGAGAGAGAGGGATGGAGAGAGGGATGGATGGAGAGAGAGAGAGAGTGAGAGGGATGGATGGAGGGAGAGAGCGAGAGAGAGAAGGATGGAGGGAGAGAGAGAGTGAGAGGGATGGAGGGAGAGAGAGAGAGAGAGAGAGAGAGGGGGATGGAGGGAGAGAGCGAGAGAGAGAAGGATGGAGGGAGAGAGAGAGTGAGAGGGATGGAGGGAGAGAGCGAGAGAGAGAAGGATGGAGGGAGAGAGAGAGAGGGAGGGATATTTGGCTACAACAACACCATGTGGCTACAACACCACCATGTGGCCACAACAACACCATGTGGCTACAACACCACCATGTGGCTACAACACCATGTGGCTACAACAACAACACCATGTGGCCACAACAACACCATGTGGCCACAACACCACCATGTGGCTACAACACCACCATGTGGCTACAACACCACCATGTGGCTACAACACCACCATGTGGCCACAACACCACCATGTGGCCACAACACCACCATGTGGCCACAACACCACCATGTGGCCACAACAACACCATGTGGCTACAACACCACCATGTGGCCACAACACCACCATGTGGCTACAGCAACACGATGACTGGATGAATCTACATGATGCTTAGAAGCCCTCAGTTGTTGAATCAGTGTTCTTCATGGGTGTTACTACATGCCCACGTGGTCTTCTGATGACAAGACAATCTTTAAAAATACTCTTATGGAAGCAGGAAGTCTCACTGAGGTCAGACAAACTTTTACAATGGAGGGGGAGATTTGCTGCATTTTGTCTGTGATCTCAGCAGCTTCTTCTGGTCCCCTTAACAAATAGAGGTGTGTGTATGTAACCTCTCACCTGTGATCTTAGCAGCCTTCTCCTCCTGGTTGGCCCTGTTCTCCTCATTCTCCTCGTCCTCCTCCTCAAAGTCATCCAGGTTGCCGATATCAGCCTGCTTCATACTCATCAGGCTGGCCAGGCTCTGCATATCCTCGTCACTGAGAGAGAGACGAGACGAGACGAGACGAGACGAGACAGACAGACAGACAGACAGACAGACAGACAGACAGACAGACAGACAGACAGACAGACAGACAGACAGACAGACAGACAGACAGACAGACAGACAGACAGACAGACAGACAGACAGACAGACAGACAGACAGACAGACAGACAGACAGACAGACAGACAGACAGACAGACAGACAGACAGACAGACAGACAGACAGACAGACAGACAGACAGACAGACAGACAGACAGACAGAGAAAGACCATCAGATTTTATTTCTGACAAATCTAACTAACCAAGAGAAACCACAACATACAGCCATGTTGTAAAGGCCAACATCGCTCTCTCTCTCTCATAGCAGACAACCATCTCACAGGGGAGAGAGGACGATCTCACACCTGCTGTAAAACCATGTAACACATCAAGTCTCAGGATGTACGGGGAATATCATGACCTGTCTATAGGGTTATTAAACAGGGAATATCATGACCTGTCTATAGGGTTATTAAACAGGGAATATCATGACCTGTCTATAGGGTTATTAAACAGGGAATATCATGACCTGTCTATAGGGTTATTAAACAGGGAATATCATGACCTGTCTATAGGGTTATTAAACAGGGAATATCATGACCTGTCTATAGGGTTATTAAACAGGGAATATCATGACCTGTCTATAGGGTTATTAAACAGGGAATATCATGACCTGTCTATAGTGTCATTAAACAGGGAATATCATGACCTGTCTATAGGGTTATTAAACAGGGAATATCATGACCTGTCTATAGGGTTATTAAACAGGGAATATCATGACCTGTCTATAGTGTTATTAAACAGAGAGGATGACAGAGAGACATGGACAGAGAGAGGATGACAGAGAGACATGGACAGAGAGAGGATGACAGAGAGACATGGACAGAGAGAGGATGACAGAGAGACATGGACAGAGAGAGGATGACAGAGAGACATGGACAGAGAGAGGATGACAGAGAGACATGGACAGAGAGGATGACAGAGAGACATGGACAGAGAGAGGATGACAGAGAGACATGGACAGAGAGACATGGACAGAGAGAGGATGACAGAGAGACATGGACAGAGAGAGGATGACAGAGAGACATGGACAGAGAGAGGATGACAGAGAGACATGGACAGAGAGAGAAAGGGAGAGATGAGAGAGAGAGACACAGACAGAGAGAGGGTGACAGAGAGACATGGACAGAGAGAGGATGACAGAGAGACACAGACAGAGAGAGGATGACAGAGAGACATGGACAGAGAGAGGGTGACAGAGAGACATGGACAGAGAGAGAAAGGGAGAGATGAGAGAGAGAGACACAGACAGAGAGAGGGTGACAGAGAGACATGGACAGAGAGAGGGTGACAGAGAGACATGGACAGAGAGAGGATGACAGAGAGACACAGACAGAGAGAGGGTGACAGAGAGACATGGACAGAGAGAGGGTGACAGAGAGACATGGACAGAGAGAGGATGACAGAGAGACACAGACAGAGAGAGGGTGACAGAGAGACATGGACAGAGAGAGGGTGACAGAGAGACATGGACAGAGAGAGAAAGGGAGAGATGAGAGAGAGAGACACAGACAGAGAGAGGGTGACAGAGAGACATGGACAGAGAGAGGGTGACAGAGAGACATGGACAGAGAGAGGGTGACAGAGAGACATGGACAGAGAGAGAAAGGGAGAGATGAGAGAGAGAGACACAGACAGAGAGAGGATGACAGAGAGACATGGACAGAGAGAGGGTGACAGAGAGACATGGACAGAGAGAGGATGACAGAGAGACATGGACAGAGAGAGAAAGGGAGAGATGAGAGAGAGAGACACAGACAGAGAGAGGATGACAGAGAGACATGGACAGAGAGAGGATGACAGAGAGACATGGACAGAGAGAGGATGACAGAGAGACATGGACAGAGAGAGGGTGACAGAGAGACATGGACAGAGAGAGAAAGGGAGAGATGGACCAGAGAGAGAGAGTACTACTCTCCTGTCTGTAAGCATAGTGTCCTTCATGCGGCGGCTGCTGAGGAATCAAAATGTGCACGTGTGTGTGTGTTTAATTGTATGTTTCTGTATGGGCATGCATGTACGTGTGTGCGTTTGTGTTTGTGTGTGTGTGTGTGAGGGGGCAAGGAGAAAACACACTCTGCCGAGGGGTTTCACATCCAGACACCACCAGATAGATAACACTCTGCCGAGGGGTTTCACATCCAGACACCACCAGATAGATAACACTCTGGGATTACCTCTCTCTCACTCCTTCCCACCACCTCCCTCTCCCCCACCACCACCTCTCTCTCTCCCTGGCTCTCTCACTCCTTCCCACCACCTCCCTCTCCCCCACCACCACCTCTCTCTCTCCCTGGCTCTCTCACTCCTTCCCCTCTCCCCCACCACCACCTCTCTCTCTCCCTGGCTCTCTCACTCCTTCCCACCACCTCCCTCTCCCCCACCACCACCTCTCTCTCCCTGGCTCTCTCACTCCTTCCCACCACCTCCCTCTCTCCCACCACCACCTCTCTCTCTCCCTGGCTCTCTCACTCCTTCCCCTCTCCCCCACCACCACCTCTCTCTCTCCCTGGCTCTCTCACTCCTTCCCCTCTCCCCCACCACCACCTCTCTCTCTCCCTGGCTCTCTCACTCCTTCCCCTCTCCCCCACCACCACCTCTCTCTCTCCCTGGCTCTCTCACTCCTTCCCACCACCTCCCTCTCCCCCACCACCACCTCTCTCTCTCCCTGGCTCTCTCACTCCTTCCCCTCTCCCCCACCACCACCTCTCTCTCTCCCCTGGCTCTCTCACTCCTTCCCCTCTCCCCCACCACCACCTCCCTCGCTTTCTCCTCCCCTCTCCCTCCTTCCCTCTCATCCTCTCTCTCCCTGGCTTTCTCTTTCTCCTCCTCTCTCTCACTCACTCCTTCTCCCCCCACCCCTCTATTTCTCTCTCTCCTTCATAAATAAATACAGTGGTCTTTTCTGTGGCAGCGGGCCAGGAGACAAAAGCGGGCCAGGAGAAAGCAGCGGGCCAGGAGAAAGCAGCGGGCCTGGAGACAGAAGCGGGCCAGGAGAAAGCAGCGGGCCAGGAGAAAGCAGCGGGCCAGGAGAAAGCAGCGGGCCAGGAGAAAGCAGCGGGCCAGGAGAAAGCAGCGGGCCAGGAGAAAGCAGCGGGCCAGGAGAAAGCAGCGGGCCAGGAGACAGAAGCGGGCCAGGAGAAAGCAGCGGGCCAGGAGAAAGCAGCGGGCCAGGAGAAAGCAGCGGACCAGGAGACAGAAGCGGGCCAGGAGACAGAAGCGGGCCAGGAGACAGAAGCGGGCCAGGAGACAGAAGCGGGCCAGGAGAAAGCAGCGGGCCAGGCGACAACACCAGCAGGTCAGACAACAGCAGCAGGTCAGACAACAGCAGCAGGTCAGACAACAGCAGCAGGTCAGACAACAGCAGCAGGTCAGACAACAGCAGCAGGTCAGACAACAGCAGCAGGTCAGACAACAGCAGCAGGTCAGACAACAGCAGCAGGTCAGACAACAGCAGCAGGTCAGACAACAGCACCAGGTCAGACAACAGCAGCAGGTCAGACAACAGCAGCAGGTCAGACAACAGCAGCAGGTCAGACAACAGCAGCAGGTCAGACAACAGCAGCAGGTCAGACAACAGCAGCAGGTCAGACAACAGCAGCAGGTCAGACAACAGCAGCAGCTCAGACAACAGCAGGTCAGACAACAGCAGCAGGTCAGACAACAGCAGCAGGTCAGACAACAGCAGCAGGTCAGACAACAGCACCAGGTCAGACAACAGCACCAGGTCAGACAACAGCAGCAGGTCAGACAACAGCAGCAGGTCAGACAACAGCAGCAGGTCAGACAACAGCAGCAGGTCAGACGACAGAAGCAATAGAAGCTGATTTGAACTGATGTAATGGAGTTTATTTGTGGGCAGTGACATGGTTCTCTGAAGGGTTAAGAGGGGTCACACTCTGCCGCTCCCCAGTTCCCTGCACAACAAAGGAGCTGGCGCTGTTTTAACTGGCTGTGTGACAGCAAAATCAGACAAAATAGCACGTATCAAAGGGACTGAGGAGAGAGAGAGCATAGAAAGAAAGATGGAGAGAGAGAGAGAGAGAGAGAGAACAGAGAGAGAGAGAACAGAGAGAGAGAGAGAGAGAGAGAGAACAGAGAGAGAGAGAGAGAACAGAGAGAGAGAGCGAGAGAACAGAGAGAGAGAGCGAGAGAACAGAGAGAGAGAGAGCGAGAGAACAGAGAGAGAGCGAGAGAACAGAGAGAGAGAGAGAGAGACAGAGAGAGAGAGAGAGAGAGAGAGAGAGAGAGAGAGAGAGAGAGAGAGAGAGAGAACAGAGAGAGAGAGAACAGAGAGAGAGAACAGAGAGAGAGAGAACAGAGAGAGAACAGAGAGAGAGAGAACAGAGAGAGAGAGAGAACAGAGAGAGAACAGAGAGAACAGAGAGAGAGAGAGAGAGAACAGAGAGAGAACAGAGAGAACAGAGAGAGAGAGAGAGAGAACAGAGAGAGAGAGAGAGAGAACAGAGAGAGAGAGAACAGAGAGAGAACAGAGAGAGAACAGAGAGAGAGAGAACAGAGAGAGAACAGAGAGAGAGAGAACAGAGAGAGAACAGAGAGAGAGAGAGAGAGAGAGAGAGAGAGAGAGAGAGAGAGAGAGAGAGAGAACAGAGAGAGAATGCTGGAGAGAATATGGATCCATTGAATGAGAGATATTCTCATTCTGAAGCTGGGGGTGACTAGAGGTTGACTCCTCTCGCTGACTGGTACTATACAGAGACTGGTACTATACAGAGACTGGTATTATACAGAGACCGGTATTATATACTGAGACCGGTATTATACTGAGACTGGTATTATATACTGAGACTGGTATGACACTGAGACTGGTATGACACTGAGACTGGTATTACACTGAGACTGGTATTACACTGAGACTGGTATTATACACTGAGACTGGTATTATACTGAGACTGGTATTACACTGAGACTGGTATTACACTGAGACTGGTATTACACTGAGACTGGTATTACACTGAGACTGGTATTACACTGAGACTGGTATTACACTGAGACTGGTATTATACTGAGACTGGTATTATACTGAGACTGGTATTATACTGAGACTGGTATTACACTGAGACTGGTATTACACTGAGACTGGTATTACACTGAGACTGGTATTACACTGAGACTGGTATTATACCGAGACTGGTATTATACCGAGACTGGTATTATACTGAGACTGGTATTATACACTGAGACTGGTATTATACACTGAGACTGGTATTACACTGAGACTGGTATTACACTGAGACTGGTATTATACTGAGACTGGTATTATACTGAGACTGGTATTATACTGAGACTGGTATTATACACTGAGACTGGTATTACACTGAGACTGGTATTATACTGAGACTGGTATTATACACTGAGACTGGTATTATACACTGAGACTGGTATTATACACTGAGACTGGTATTATACACTGAGACTGGTATTATACACTGAGACTGGTATTACACTGAGACTGGTATTATACACTGAGACTGGTATTATACACTGAGACTGGTATTATACTGAGACTGGTATTATACTGAGACTGGTATTACACACTGAGACTGGTATTATACACTGAGACTGGTATTACACTGAGACTGGTATTATACACTGAGACTGGTATTACACTGAGACTGGTATTACACTGAGACTGGTATTATACACTGAGACTGGTATTACACTGAGACTGGTATTACACTGAGACTGGTATTATACACTGAGACTGGTATTATACACTGAGACTGGTATTACACTGAGACTGGTATTATACTGAGACTGGTATTATACACTGAGACTGGTATTACACACTGAGACTGGTATTACACTGAGACTGGTATTACACTGAGACTGGTATTACACTGAGACTGGTATTACACACTGAGACTGGTATTACACACTGAGACTGGTATTACACACTGAGACTGGTATTATACTGAGACTGGTATTACACTGAGACTGGTATTACACTGAGACTGGTATTATACACTGAGACTGGTATTACACTGAGACTGGTATTACACTGAGACTGGTATTACACTGAGACTGGTATTACACACTGAGACTGGTATTACACTGAGACTGGTATTACACACTGAGACTGGTATTATACTGAGACTGGTATTACACTGAGACTGGTATTACACACTGAGACTGGTATTACACTGAGACTGGTATTACACACTGAGACTGGTATTATACTGAGACTGGTATTATACTGAGACTGGTATTACACTCTGAGACTGGTATTACACTCTGAGACTGGTATTACACTGAGACTGGTATTACACTCTGAGACTGGTATTATACTGAGACTGGTATTACACACTGAGACTGGTATTATACTGAGACTGGTATTATACTGAGACTGGTATTACACTGAGACTGGTATTACACTGAGACTGGTATTATACACTGAGACTGGTATTACACACTGAGACTGGTATTATACTGAGACTGGTATTACACTGAGACTGGTATTATACACTGAGACTGGTATTACACTCTGAGACTGGTATTATACTGAGACTGGTATTATACTGAGACTGGTATTATACTCTGAGACTGGTATTATACTGAGACTGGTATTACACTCTGAGACTGGTATTATACTGAGACTGGTATTATACTGAGACTGGTATTATACTGAGACTGGTATTACACTCTGAGACTGGTATTACACTGAGACTGGTATTATACACTGAGACTGGTATTACACTCTGAGACTGGTATTATACTGAGACTGGTATTACACTCTGAGACTGGTATTACACTGAGACTGGTATTATACACTGAGACTGGTATTACACTCTGAGACTGGTATTATACTGAGACTGGTATTACACTGAGACTGGTATTAGACACTGAGACTGGTATTATACTGAGACTGGTATTACACTGAGACTGGTATTATACACTGAGACTGGTATTACACTCTGAGACTGGTATTATACTGAGACTGGTATTACACTGAGACTGGTATTACACACTGAGACTGGTATTACACACTGAGACTGGTATTATACACTGAGACTGGTATTACACACTGAGACTGGTATTACACTGAGACTGGTATTACACTGAGACTGGTATTACACTGAGACTGGTATTACACTGAGACTGGTATTATACTGAGACTGGAATTATACACTGAGACTGATATTACACTGAGACTGGTATTACACTGAGACTGGTATTATACTGAGACTGGTATTACACACTGAGACTGGTATTATACTGAGACTGGTATTACACACTGAGACTGGTATTACACACTGAGACTGGTATTACACACTGAGACTGGTATTATACACTGAGACTGGTATTACACACTGAGACTGGTATTACACTGAGACTGGTATTACACTGAGACTGGTATTACACTGAGACTGGTATTACACACTGAGACTGGTATTACACACTGAGACTGGTATTACACACTGAGACTGGTATTATACTGAGACTGGTATTACACTGAGACTGGTATTACACTGAGACTGGTATTACACTGAGCCTGGTATTACACACTGAGACTGGTATTACACTGAGACTGGTATTACACTGAGACTGGTATTATACACTGAGACTGGTATTATACACTGAGACTGGTATTACACTGAGACTGGTATTACACTGAGACTGGTATTACACTGAGACTGGTATTACACACTGAGACTGGTATTACACTGAGACTGGTATTACACACTGAGACTGGTATTATACTGAGACTGGTATTACACTGAGACTGGTATTACACACTGAGACTGGTATTACACTGAGACTGGTATTACACACTGAGACTGGTATTATACTGAGACTGGTATTATACTGAGACTGGTATTACACTCTGAGACTGGTATTACACTCTGAGACTGGTATTACACTGAGACTGGTATTACACTCTGAGACTGGTATTATACTGAGACTGGTATTACACACTGAGACTGGTATTATACTGAGACTGGTATTACACTGAGACTGGTATTACACTGAGACTGGTATTATACACTGAGACTGGTATTACACACTGAGACTGGTATTATACTGAGACTGGTATTACACTGAGACTGGTATTATACACTGAGACTGGTATTACACTCTGAGACTGGTATTATACTGAGACTGGTATTATACTGAGACTGGTATTATACTCTGAGACTGGTATTATACTGAGACTGGTATTACACTCTGAGACTGGTATTATACTGAGACTGGTATTATACTGAGACTGGTATTATACTGAGACTGGTATTACACTCTGAGACTGGTATTACACTGAGACTGGTATTATACACTGAGACTGGTATTACACTCTGAGACTGGTATTATACTGAGACTGGTATTACACTCTGAGACTGGTATTACACTGAGACTGGTATTATACACTGAGACTGGTATTACACTCTGAGACTGGTATTATACTGAGACTGGTATTACACTGAGACTGGTATTAGACACTGAGACTGGTATTATACTGAGACTGGTATTACACTGAGACTGGTATTATACACTGAGACTGGTATTACACTCTGAGACTGGTATTATACTCTGAGACTGGTATTATACTGAGACTGGTATTATACTGAGACTGGTATTATACTGAGACTGGTATTACACTCTGAGACTGGTATTACACTGAGACTGGTATTATACACTGAGACTGGTATTACACACTGAGACTGGTATTACACACTGAGACTGGTATTATACTGAGACTGGTATTACACTGAGACTGGTATTATACACTGAGACTGGTATTACACTCTGAGACTGGTATTATACTGAGACTGGTATTATACTGAGACTGGAGGGTGAGAACAACAGAAGGGGGAGTAGGAAGACAGACAATGGAAAGAAACAGAGATATGAACTGATATGGAAGAAAGAGAAGAAGACCAGAGTAGTAAAAGATGAGTTTAAGGAGGAGAGATGTTTAGGGGCTAGATTTGGGGGGGGTTGACTTTTGTGAAGGGATCATATTTACGTGGCTTTGCCGTGTGTGTGTGTGTGTGTGTGTGTGTGTGTGTGTGTGTGTGTGTGTGTGTGTGTGTGTGTGTGTGTGTGTGTGTGTGTGTGTGTGTGTGTGTGTGTGTGTGTGTGTGTGTGTGTGTGTGTGTGTGTGTGTGTGTGTGTGTGTGTGTGTGTGTGTGTGTGTGTGTGTGTGTGTGTGTGTGTTGTGTGTGGCCTTGCCCTCACGGAGGAAGATGCAGGAGAGGAGAACTGTAGCGTGGCAGACACCACCTTCTTGGAGAGGGGCTTGAACTTGAGCTTGACGTCAGTCTGTGTGGGCATGGGGCTGGCATACTGCTTCATGTTGATGCTGCTGCTGGCCAGAGCCTTTCTACGACCTGAAGGAGACTCCTGAGAGATGGAGGGAGAGAGAGAGAGAGGGGGAGGGAGGGAGGGTAGAGAGGGGAGCGAGGGGAGGGGGGAGCGAGGGGAGCGAGGAGCGAGGAGCGAGGGAGCGAGGGAGCGAGGGAGCGAGGGAGCGAGGGAGCGAGGGAGGGAGGGAGGGAGGGAGGGAGGGAGGGAGAGATGGAGGGAGGGAGGGAGGGTAGAGAGGGGAGTGAGGTAGGGAGAGAGGTAGGTAGGTAGGGAGAGAGGTAGGGATAAATACTTGTTAAAATCTGCTGGACAGATTGAAGGAGTTTTGTGCTGATGGAATGTCTAATAAAGGAGTCATATTCTATTCTGTCACCATCCCTCTACCTCCCACAGCCTCTCCCCAGTGGCACCACATCTGAAACCATTAGACAGCTGGAGAGAATAATGGCATAAAGGCCCATTAGTACAACTCTACCATACCAATCCAAACCCGTTCTGATCTTCCAAAGTGCCTTCAGGTAGGAGCTAGGGGCCGATATTGAACTGGGCCCATGTCACCACAGCCCTGGTAAAAGGCATCATGGGAATGGAACTAGAGAAGACCACACAACACATGGAAATAAATCATGAAATGTCTTAGAGGGGGGACAACTTGGAAGTGAAAAATAGGCCAGCAGCTGATAGGCCAGCAGCTGATAGGCCAGCAGCTGATAGGCCAGAAGCGAAACAGGCCTGCAGCTGATAGGCCAGCAACTAACGGGCCAGCAGCTAACAGGCCAGCAGCTAACAGGCCAGCAGCTGATAGGCCAGCAACTAACGGGCCAGCAGCTAACAGGCCAGCAGCTAACAGGCCAGCAGCTGATAGGCCAGAAGCTTACAGGCCAGCAGCTGATAGGCCAAAAGCTAAGTCTTGTCAGAATTCTAGATAAGGAACAAAACACACCCACACAGTTACGCCCAAAGATTTGGAAACCAAAACACAGTGATACATCTAGTCTCTCTCTCCTCTAGGTGTAAAACACTGATACATCTAGTCTCTCTCTCTCTAGGTGTAAAACACTGATACATCTAGTCTCTCTCTCCTCTAGGTGTAAAACACAGTGATACATCTAGTCTCTCTCTCCTCTAGGTGTAAACACTGTATATATATACACTGTATATATGTAAATACTCCATGCTGCCTTGCTGTCAGAGAACAGAGGACCTCCATGCTGCCTCGCTGAACAGAGGACCTCCATGCTGCCTCGCTGAACAGAGGACCTCCATGCTGCCTCGCTGAACAGAGGACCTCCATGCTGCCTTGCTGTCAGAGAACAGAGGACCTCCATGCTGCCTTACTGTCAGAGAACAGAGGACCTCCATGCTGCCTCGCTGAACAGAGGACCTCCATGCTGCCTCGCTGAACAGAGGACCTTCATGCTGCCTTGCTGTCAGAGAACAGAGGACCTCCATGCTGCCTCGCTGAACAGAGGACCTCCATGCTGCCTCGCTGAACAGAGGACCTCCATGCTGCCTCGCTGAACAGAGGTACTCCATGCTGCCTCGCTGAACAGAGGACCTCCATGCTGCCTTGCTGTCAGAGAACAGAGGACCTCCATGCTGCCTCGCTGTCAGAGAACAGAGGACCTCCATGCTGCCTCACTGAACAGAGGACCTCCATGCTGCCTCGCTGAACAGAGGACCTCCATGCTGCCTCGCTGAACAGAGGACCTCCATGCTGCCTCGCTGAACAGAGGATCTCCATGCTGCCTCGCTGAACAGAGGACCTCCATGCTGCCTCGCTGAACAGAGGACCTCCATGCTGCCTCGCTGTAAGAGAACAGAGGACCTCCATGCTGCCTCACTGAACAGAGACCTCCATGCTGCCTCACTGAACAGAGACCTCCATGCTGCCTCGCTGAACAGAGACCTCCATGCTGCCTCGCTGAACAGAGGACCTCCATGCTGCCTCGCTGAACAGAGACCTCCATGCTGCCTCACTGAACAGAGACCTCCATGCTGCCTCGCTGAACAGAGGACCTCCATGCTGCCTCGCTGTAAGAGAACAGAGGACCTCCATGCTGCCTCACTGAACAGAGGACCTCCATGCTGCCTCACTGAACAGAGGACCTCCATGCTGCCTCGCTGAACAGAGGACCTCCATGCTGCCTCGCTGAACAGAGGACCTCCATGCTGCCTCGCTGAACAGAGGACCTCCATGCTGCCTCGCTGAACAGAGGACCTCCATGCTGCCTCGCTGAACAGAGGACCTCCATGCTGCCTCGCTGAACAGAGGACCTCCATGCTGCCTCGCTGTAAGAGAACAGAGGACCTCCATGCTGCCTCACTGAAGAGAGACCTCCATGCTGCCTCACTGAACAGAGACCTCCATGCTGCCTCGCTGAACAGAGGACCTCCATGCTGCCTCGCTGTAAGAGAACAGAGGACCTCCATGCTGCCTCACTGAACAGAGACCTCCATGCTGCCTCACTGAACAGAGGACCTCCATGCTGCCTCGCTGAACAGAGGACCTCCATGCTGCCTCGCTGAACAGAGGACCTCCATGCTGCCTCGCTGAACAGAGGACCTCCATGCTGCCTCGCTGAACAGAGGATCTCCATGCTGCCTCGCTGAACAGAGGACCTCCATGCTGCCTCGCTGAACAGAGGACCTCCATGCTGCCTCGCTGAACAGAGGACCTCCATGCTGCCTCGCTGTAAGAGAACAGAGGACCTCCATGCTGCCTCGCTGTAAGAGAACAGAGGACCTCCATGCTGCCTCACTGAACAGAGACCTCCATGCTGCCTCGCTGAACAGAGGACCTCCATGCTGCCTCGCTGTAAGAGAACAGAGGACCTCCATGCTGCCTCACTGAACAGAGACCTCCATGCTGCCTCACTGAACAGAGACCTCCATGCTGCCTCACTGAACAGAGACCTCCATGCTGCCTCGCTGTGTTGATACGACACCCGGGTCATTCTGCCTTCTCTCTTTCTCTCCCCAGCTCGCTCACTTTTCTTTCTCTCTCGTCGGTCTTGTGTCCTGGAAGCGCTGCCTGGAGTTGTCAGTTAAATAACTGTCTTTGGGGAACTGTGTGTTGGGAGGGAGGGAGTGTGTCAACTCTATCCAGCATAATAACTGAAGACTGCAGCTAAGTCTTGTCAGTATTCTAGATAGGGAACAACACACAGGAGAAATGAAGCGTCTGTCAGACAACTGAATCTCTCTCCATCTCACTGTCTCTCTCCATCTCACTGTGTCTCTCTTCATCTCACTGTCTCTCTCCATCTCACTGTCTCTCTCTTCAACTCTCTCTCCATCTCACTGTGTCTCTCTCCATCTCACTGTGTCTCTCTCCATCTCACTGTGTCTCTCTCCATCTCACTGTGTCTCTCTTCATCTCACTGTGTCTCTTTAGTCTCTCCATCTCACTGTCTCTCTCCATCTCACTGTCTCTCTCCATCTCACTGTGTCTCTCTTCATCTCACTGTGTCTCTTTAGTCTCTCTCCATCTCACTGTCTCTCTCGTCATCTCTCTCTCCATCTCACTGTGTCTCTCTTCATCTCACTGTCTCTCATTAGTATCTCTCCATCTCAATGTCTCTCTCCCCATCTCACTGTGTCTCTCTTCATCTCACTGTGTCTCTCTTCATCTCACTGTGTCTCTCTCCATCTCACTGTGTCTCTCTTCATCTCACTGTGTGTCTCTTCATCTCACTGTGTCTCTCTTCATCTCACTGTGTCTCTCCATCTCACTGTGTCTCTCCATCTCACTGTGTCTCTCTTCATCTCACTGTGTCTCTCTCCATCTCACTGTGTCTCTCTCCATCTCACTGTGTCTCTCTCCATCTCACTGTGTCTCTCTCCATCTCACTGTGTCTCTCTTCATCTCACTGTGTCTCTCTCCATCTCACTGTGTCTCTCTTCATCTCACTGTGTCTCTCTTCATCTCACTGTGTCTCTTTAGTCTCTCTCCATCTCACTGTCTCTTCATCTCTCTCTCCATCTCACTGTGTCTCTCTCCATCTCACTGTGTCTCTCTTCATCTCACTGTGTCTCTTTAGTCTCTCTCCATCTTACTGTGTCTCTCTCCATCTCACTGTGTCTCTTTAGTCTCTCTCCATCTCACTGTCTCTCTCTTCATCTCTCTCTCTCTCCTCTCACTGTGTCTCTCTCCATCTCACTGTGTCTCTCTCCATCTCACTGTGTCTCTCTCCATCTCACTGTGTCTCTCTCCATCTCACTGTGTCTCTTTAGTCTCTCTCCATCTCACTGTCTCTCTCTTCATCTCTCTCTCTCTCCTCTCACTGTGTCTCTCTCCATCTCACTGTGTCTCTCACCATCTCACTGTGTCTCTCTCCATCTCACTGTGTCTCTCTCCATCTCACTGTGTCTCTCTCCATCTCACTGTGTCTCTCTCCATCTCACTGTGTCTCTCTCCATCTCACTGTGTCTCTCTCCATCTCACTGTGTCTCTCTCCATCTCACTGTGTCTCTCTCCATCTCACTGTGTCTCTCTCCATCTCACTGTGTCTCTCTCCATCTCACTGTGTCTCTCTCCATCTCACTGTGTCTCTCTCCATCTCACTGTGTCTCTCTTCATCTCACTGTGTCTCTCTTCATCTCATTGTGTCTCTCTCCATCTCACTGTGTCTCTCTCCATCTCACTGTGTCTCTCTCCATCTCATTGTGTCTCTCTCCATCTCACTGTGTCTCTCCATCTCACTGTGTCTCTCTTCATCTCACTGTGTCTCTCTTCATCTCACTGTGTCTTTCTCCATCTCACTGTGTCTCTCTCCATCTCACTGTGTCTCTCTTCATCTCACTGTGTCTCTCTCCATCTCACTGTGTCTCTCTCCATCTCACTGTGTCTCTCTCCATCTCACTGTGTCTCTCTTCATCTCACTGTGTCTCTCTCCATCTCACTGTGTCTTTCTCCATCTCACTGTGTCTCTCTCCATCTCACTGTGTCTCTCTTCATCTCACTGTGTCTCTCTCCATCTCACTGTGTCTCTCTTCATCTCACTGTGTCTCTCTCCATCTCACTGTGTCTCTCTCCATCTCACTGTGTCTCTCTCCATCTCACTGTGTCTCTCTTCATCTCACTGTGTCTCTCTTCATCTCACTGTGTCTCTCTCCATCTCAATGTCTCTCTCCCCATCTCACTGTGTCTCTCTCCATCTCACTGTGTCTCTCTCCATCTCACTGTGTCTCTCTCCATCTCACTGTGTCTCTCTTCATCTCACTGTGTCTCTCTCCATCTCACTGTGTCTCTCTCCATCTCACTGTGTCTCTCTCCATCTCACTGTGTCTCTCTCCATCTCACTGTGTCTCTCCATCTCACTGTGTCTCTCTCCATCTCACTGTGTCTCTCTTCATCTCACTGTGTCTCTCTTCATCTCACTGTGTCTCTCTTCATCTCACTGTGTCTCTCTCCATCTCACTGTGTCTCTCTCCATCTCACTGTGTCTCTCCATCTCACTGTGTCTCTCTCCATCTCACTGTGTCTCTCTTCATCTCACTGTGTCTCTCTCCATCTCACTGTGTCTCTCTCCATCTCACTGTGTCTCTCCATCTCACTGTGTCTCTCTCCATCTCACTGTGTCTCTCTTCATCTCACTGTGTCTCTCTTCATCTCACTGTGTCTCTCTTCATCTCACTGTGTCTCTCTTCATCTCACTGTGTCTCTCCATCTCACTGTGTCTCTCTCCATCTCACTGTGTCTCTCTTCATCTCACTGTGTCTCTCTCCATCTCATTGTGTCTCTCTTCATCTCACTGTGTCTCTCTCCATCTCATTGTGTCTCTCTCCATCTCACTGTGTCTCTCTCCATCTCACTGTGTCTCTCTTCATCTCACTGTGTCTCTCTTCATCTCACTGTGTCTCTCTCCATCTCACTGTCTCTCTCCATCTCACTGTGTCTCTCTCCATCTCACTGTGTCTCTCTCCATCTCACTGTGTCTCTCTCCATCTCACTGTGTCTCTCTCCATCTCACTGTGTCTCTCTCCATCTCACTGTGTCTCTCTCCATCTCACTGTGTCTCTCTCCATCTCACTGTGTCTCTCTCCATCTCACTGTGTCTCTCTCCATCTCACTGTGTCTCTCTTCATCTCACTGTGTCTCTCTCCATCTCACTGTGTCTCTCTTCATCTCACTGTGTCTCTCTCCATCTCACTGTGTCTCTCTTCATCTCACTGTGTCTCTCTCCATCTCACTGTGTCTCTCTCCATCTCACTGTGTCTCTCTTCATCTCACTGTGTCTCTCTTCATCTCACTGTGTCTCTCTCCATCTCACTGTGTCTCTCTTCATCTCACTGTGTCTCTCTCCATCTCACTGTGTCTCTCTTCATCTCACTGTGTCTCTTTAGTCTCTCTCCATCTCACTGTGTCTCTCTCCATCTCACTGTGTCTCTCTCCATCTCACTGTGTCTCTCTCCATCTCACTGTGTCTCTCTCCATCTCACTGTGTCTCTCTTCATCTCACTGTGTCTCTCTCCATCTCACTGTGTCTCTCTTCATCTCACTGTGTCTCTCTCCATCTCACTGTGTCTCTCTTCATCTCACTGTGTCTCTTTAGTCTCTCTCCATCTCACTGTGTCTCTCTCCATCTCACTGTGTCTCTCTCCATCTCACTGTGTCTCTCTCCATCTCACTGTGTCTCTCTTCATCTCACTGTCTCTCATTAGTCTCTCTCCATCTCACTGTGTCTCTCTCCATCTCACTGTGTCTCTCCATCTCACTGTGTCTCTCCATCTCACTGTGTCTCTCCATCTCACTGTGTCTCTCCATCTCACTGTGTCTCTCTTCATCTCACTGTGTCTCTCTCCATCTCACTGTGTCTCTCTCCATCTCACTGTGTCTCTCTGTGTCTCTCCATCTCACTGTGTCTCTCTCCATCTCACTGTGTCTCTCTCCATCTCACTGTGTCTCTCTCCATCTCACTGTGTCTCTCTCCATCTCACTGTGTCTCTCTCCATCTCACTGTGTCTCTCCATCTCACTGTGTCTCTCTCCATCTCACTGTGTCTCTCTCCATCTCACTGTGACCTTTACTCTACCAGGCCTGTCCACCTCTCCCTTCCACCCACTGCACCTTTACTCTACCAGGCCTGTCCACCTCTCCCTTCCACCCACTGCACCTTTACTCTACCAGGTCCACCTCTCCCTTCCACCCACTGCACCTTTACTCTACCAGGTCCACCTCTCCCTTCCACCCACTGCACCTTTAGATGAAAGGATATGGACTCACACCCCTTTCGATGTTGGTAAGCTACAAGTGGCCCCAGTCTCCTTTACTCTACCAGGCCTGTCCACCTCTCCCTTCCACCCACTGCACCTTTACTCTACCAGGCCCACCTCTCCCTTCCACCCACTGCACCTTTACTCTACCAGGCCCACCTCTCCCTTCCACCCACCCCTCCTGCCTACCTCCCCTCTCCCTTCCATCCATCCCTCCTACCCTCCTCCTCATCTCACAGGAACGATTAGAAAAAGGCGACGCCGCCACTTGACATTTGTGTTGACATTTGAGCCTGGTTGAATCGTCCCTGTCTGGAAATACTGGTGCATCATGTCATCCCCCTGAAGAATACTAGAGCCTCAGAAAGCCCCTCTCCTTCCTTATCATCCCCCAGATTAGGCCATCCCCATTATACTGAGCTAATAGTGCATGTAGATACGTCAAGAAGGAATTTCTCCAAATGCATCAAACACTTAAGAAGGGGATTTGGTATAGAACGTCGTCGTACAGGGGCCCTCTCGGAAAGGAAACACTTAAGAAGGGGATTTGGTATAGAACGTCGTCGTACAGGGGCCCTCTCGGAAAGGAAATACTTAAGAATATGTAAATGATTCTGAGGCAGAATAATAATAATGGTTTAACAGACGAGTCGGGACGAGAACAATAAAAATGATGCTGTTGTCCCCGGATGGCGCTTGTCAATCAGGAAGAGAGAGAGATTAGGGGGTCTGAGATGGTGAAAGACACACACACACACACACACACACACACACACACACACACACACACACACACACACACACACACACACACACACACACACACACACACACACACACACACACACACAGGTGGGCGCACACGCAAACACACAATTAGGGGGTCAGAGAGGTTGATGTGTGAAATGAAAGGAGAGGACAAAGTATTTGAATTTATTACAGGCAGATATTACAACTATCAATACACTGGACTCATTGGAGCTGCTGGAATGACAATACCTGAGTGGTGTCTGGAGAGAGAGAGAGACAGAGAGAGACAGAGAGAGAGAGAGAGAGACAGAGAGAGACAGAGAGAGACAGAGAGAGAGACAGAGAGAGACAGAGAGAGACAGAGAGAGACAGAGAGAGACAGAGAGAGAGAGAGAGAGACAGAGAGAGAGAGAGAGAGAGACAGAGAGAGACAGAGAGAGACAGAGAGAGACAGAGAGAGACAGAGAGAGAGACAGAGAGAGACAGAGACAGAGAGAGACAGAGAGAGACAGAGACAGAGAGAGACAGAGAGAGACAGAGAGAGACAGAGAGAGACAGAGAGAGAGACAGAGAGAGACAGAGAGAGACAGAGAGAGACAGAGAGAGACAGAGAGAGAGACAGAGAGAGACAGAGAGAGACAGAGAGAGACAGAGAGAGACAGAGAGAGACAGAGACAGAGAGAGACAGAGAGAGACAGAGACAGAGAGAGACAGAGAGAGACAGAGAGAGACAGAGAGAGACAGAGAGAGAGACAGAGAGAGACAGAGAGAGACAGAGAGAGACAGAGAGAGAGACAGAGAGAGACAGCGACAGAGAGAGAGACAGAGAGAGACAGAGACAGCGACAGAGAGAGAGACAGAGACAGAGAGAGAGACAGAGACAGAGAGAGAGACAGAGACAGAGAGAGAGACAGAGACAGAGACAGAGAGAGAGACAGAGAGAGAGACAGAGACAGAGAGAGAGACAGAGAGAGACAGCGACAGAGAGAGACAGAGACAGAGAGAGAGACAGAGAGACAGAGAGAGACAGAGAGAGACAGAGAGAGACAGAGAGAGACAGAGAGAGACAGAGAGAGAGACAGAGAGAGACAGAGAGAGACAGAGAGAGACAGAGAGAGAGACAGAGAGAGACAGAGAGAGACAGAGAGAGACAGAGAGAGACAGAGAGAGACAGAGAGAGAGACAGAGAGAGACAGAGAGAGACAGAGAGAGACAGAGAGAGACAGAGAGAGAGACAGAGAGAGACAGCGACAGAGAGAGACAGAGACAGAGAGAGAGAGAGAGAGACAGAGAGAGACAGAGAGAGACAGAGAGAGACAGAGAGAGACAGAGAGAGACAGAGAGAGAGAGAGACAGAGAGAGACAGAGACAGAGAGAGAGAGAGAGAGACAGAGAGAGACAGAGAGAGACAGAGAGAGACAGAGAGAGACAGAGAGAGACAGAGAGAGACAGAGAG
>NW_025747377.1:0-10000 GCF_021184085.1 Oncorhynchus gorbuscha | reverse complement strand
TCAGCATATCGATTGTGCAATCAGGGCTGGTAAAACCCTGGATCATTGTTATTCTAACTTCCCGAAGCATATAAGGCCCTCCCCGCCCTCCATTCGGAAAAGCTGACCACGACTCCATTTTGTTGCTCCCAGCCTATAGACAGAAACTAAAACAGGATGCTCCCACGCTCAGGACATTTACATTTACATTTAAGTCATTTAACAGACGCTCTTATCCAGAGCGACTTACAAATTGGAGACAGAGCTGGTCCAACACTGGTCCGACCAATCGGATTCCACGCTTCAAGATTACTTCGATCACGTGGACTGGGATATGTTCCGCATTGTGGCGAACAACAACATTGATGTATACACTGATTCGGTGAGCGAGTTCATTAGCAAGTGCATCGGCGATGTCCTACCCACAGCAACTATTAAAACATTCCCCAACCAGCGTGAACCACTGCTTTTAACCAGGGCAAGGTGACCGGAAACATGACCGAATACAAACAGTGTAGCTATTTCCTCCGCAAAGGCAATCAAACAAGCTAAGCGTCAGTATAGAGACAAAGTAGAGTCACAATTCAACGGCTCAGACACGAGGTATGTGGCAGGGTCTACAGTCAATCACGGACTACAAAAAGAAAACCAGCCCTGTCACGGACCAGGATGTCTTGCTCCCAGACAGACTAAACAACTTCTTTGCTCGCTTTAAGGACACTACAGTGCCACTGACACGGCCCGCTACCAAAACCTGCGCACTCTCCTTCACTGCAGCCGACGTGAGTAAAACATTTAAACGTGTTAACCCTCGCAAGGCTGCAGGCCCAGACGGCATCCCCGGCCGTGTCCTCAGAACATGCGCAGACCAGCTGGCTGGTGTGTTTACGGACATATTCAATCAATCCTTATCCCAGTCTGCTGTTCCCACATGCTTCAAGAGGGCCACCATTGTTCCATTGTTCCCAAGAAAGCTAAGGTAACTGAGCTAAACGACTACCGCCCAGTAGCACTCACTTCCGTCATCATGAAGTGCTTTGAGAGACTAGTCAAGGACCATATCACCTCCACCCTACCTGACACCCTAGACCCACTCCAATTTGCTTACCGTCCTAATAGGTCCACAGACGATGCAATCTCAACCACACTACACACTGCCCTAACCCATCTGGACAAGAGGAATACCTATGTAAGAATGTTGTTCATCAATTACAGCTCAGCATTTAACACCATAGTACCCTCCAAACTCGTCATTAAGCTCTAGACCCTGGGTCTCGACCCCGCCCTGTGCAACTGGGTCCTGGACTTCCTGACGGGCCGCCCCCAGGTGGTGAGGGTAGGAAACAACATCTCCACCCCGCTGATCCTCAACGCTGGGGCCCCACAAGGGTGCTTTCTCAGCCTTCGCCTGTACGCCCTGTTCACCCACGACTGCGTGGCCAAACACGCCTCCAACTCAATCATCATGTTTGCAGACGACATTACAGTGGTAGGCTTGGTTACCAACAACGACATGACGGCCTACAGGGAGGAGGTGAGGGCCTCCTGGAAAATAACCTCACACTCAACATAACAAAGGAGATGATCGTGGACTTCAGAAAACAGCAGAGGGAGCACCTCCCTATCCACATCGACGGGACAGTAGTGGAGAGGGTAGAAAGTTAAGTTCCTCGGCATACACATCACGGACAAACTGAAATGGTCCACCCACACAGACAGTGTCCTGTCGGACTGTATCACCGCCTGGTACGGCCACTGCTCCGCCCACAACCGCAGGGCTCTCCAGAGGGTAGTGAGGTCTGCACAACGCATCACCGGGGGCAAACTACCTGCCCTCCAGGACACCTACACCACCCGATGTCACAGGAAGGCCATAAAGATCATCAAGGACAACAACCACCCGAGCCACTGCCTGTTCACCCTGCTATCATCCAGAAGGCGAGGTCAGTACAGGTGCATCAAAGATGGGACCGAGAGACTGAAAAACAGCTTCTATCTCAAGGCCATCAGACTGTTAAACAGCCACCACTAACATTGTGTGGCTGCTGCCAACATACTGACTCAACTCCAGCCACATTAATAATGGAAAAATTGATGTAATAAATGTATCACTAGTCACTTTAAACAATACCACTTCATATAATGTTTACATACCCTACATTACTCATCTCATATGTATATACTGTACTCTATACCATCTACTGCATCTTGCCATCTTGATGTAATGTATCAGCGTCTGTTATAGGGGCGTCTGTTATAGGGGGTGCGTCTGTTATAGGGAGGCGTCTGTTATAGGGAGGGCGTCTGTTATAGGAGGGCGTCTGTTATAGGGGGCGTCTGTTATAGGGGGCGTCTGTTATAGGGGGCGTCTGTTATAGGGGTAGCGTCTGTTATAGGGGTAGCGTCTGTTATAGGGGTAGTGTCTGTTATAGGGGTAGCGTCTGTTATAGGGGCAGCGTCTGTTATAGGGTAGCGTCTGTTATAGGGGTAGCGTCTGTTATAGGGGTAGTGTCTGTTATAGGGGAGCGTCTGTTATAGGGGTAGTGTCTGTTATAGGGGTAGTGTCTGTTATAGGGGTAGCGTCTGTTACAGGGGTAGCGTCTGTTATAGGGGAGCGTCTGTTATAGGGGTAGTGTCTGTTATAGGGTTAGTGTCTGTTATAGGGTAGTGTCTGTTATAGGGAGGGCGTCTGTTATAGGGGAGCGTCTGTTATAGGGGTAGTGTCTGTTATAGGGGAGGCGTCTGTTATAGGGGTAGTGTCTGTTATAGGGGGAGCGTCTGTTATAGGGGAGCGTCTGTTATAGGGGAGCGTCTGTTATAGGGGTAGTGTCTGTTATAGGGGTAGCGTCTGTTATAGGGGTAGCGTCTGTTATAGGGGAGCGTCTGTTATAGGGGTAGTGTCTGTTATAGGGGTAGCGTCTGTTATAGGGGTAGCGTCTGTTATAGGGGGGCGTCTGTTATAGGGAGCGTCTGTTATAGGGGCGCCTGTTATAGGGGGAGGCGTCTGTTATAGGGGCGTCTGTTATAGGGGAGCGTCTGTTATAGGGGCGCCTGTTATAGGGGAGCGTCTGTTATAGGGGGCGTCTGTTATAGGGTAGCGTCTGTTATAGGGGTTATAGGCGTCTGTTATAGGGGCGTCTGTTATAGGGGTAGCGTCTGTTATAGGGGAGGCGTCTGTTATAGGGGAGGCGTCTGTTATAGGGGCGTCTGTTATAGGGGTAGCGTCTGTTATAGGGGAGGCGTCTGTTATAGGGGGCGTCTGTTATAGGGAGGCGTCTGTTATAGGGGCGTCTGTTATAGGGGGGCGTCTGTTATAGGGGCGTCTGTTATAGGGGCGTCTGTTATAGGGGTAGCGTCTGTTATAGGGGCGTCTGTTATAGGGGTAGCGTCTGTTATAGGGGAGGCGTCTGTTATAGGGGTAGCGTCTGTTATAGGGGAGGCGTCTGTTATAGGGGCGTCTGTTATAGGGGTAGCGTCTGTTATAGGGGGAGGCGTCTGTTATAGGGGTAGCGTCTGTTATAGGGGCGTCTGTTATAGGGGTAGCGTCTGTTTTAGGGTAGCGTCTGTTATAGGGGCGTCTGTTATAGGGGGAGCGTCTGTTATAGGGGGAGCGTCTGTTATAGGGGTAGCGTCTGTTATAGGGGTAGCGTCTGTTATAGGGGTAGCGTCTGTTATAGGGGTGGCGTCTGTTATAGGGGTGGCGTCTGTTATAGGGGGGGCGTCTGTTATAGGGGTAGCGTCTGTTATAGGGGTAGCGTCTGTTATAGGGGTAGCGTCTGTTATAGGGGTAGTGTCTGTTATAGGGGTAGCGTCTGTTATAGGGGTAGTGTCTGTTATAGGGGTAGCGTCTGTTATAGGGGTAGCGTCTGTTATAGGGGGAGCGTCTGTTATAGGGGTAGCGTCTGTTATAGGGGTAGCGTCTGTTATAGGGGTAGTGTCTGTTATAGGGGGAGCGTCTGTTATAGGGGTAGCGTCTGTTATAGGGGGAGCGTCTGTTATAGGGGTAGTGTCTGTTATAGGGGTAGTGTCTGTTATAGGGGTAGCGTCTGTTATAGGGGTAGCGTCTGTTACAGGGGGAGCGTCTGTTATAGGGGTAGTGTCTGTTAGGGTAGTGTGTAGTGTCTGTTAGGGTAGTGTCTGTTAGGGTAGTGTGTAGTGTCTGTTAGGGTAGTGTGTAGTGTCTGTTAGGGTAGTGTCTGTTATTGGGTAGTGTGTAGTGTCTGTTAGGGTAGTGTGTAGTGTCTGTTAGGGTAGTGTCTGTTAGGGTAGTGTGTAGTGTCTGTTAGGGTAGTGTGTAGTGTCTGTTAGGGTAGTGTGTAGTGTCTGTTAGGGTAGTGTGTAGTGTCTGTTAGGGTAGTGTGTAGTGTCTGTTAGGGTAGTGTGTAGTGTCTGTTAGGGTAGTGTGTATTGTCTGTTATGGTAGTGTGTAGTGTCTGTTAGGGTAGTGTGTAGTGTCTGTTATTGGGTAGTGTCTGTTATTGGGTAGTGTGTAGTGTCTGTTAGGGTAGTGTCTGTTAGGGTAGTGTGTAGTGTCTGTTATTGGGTAGTGTGTAGTGTCTGTTATTGGGTAGTGTGTAGTGTCTGTTATTGGGTAGTGTGTAGTGTCTGTTAGGGTAGTGTGTAGTGTCTGTTAGGGTAGTGTGTAGTGTCTGTTAGGGTAGTGTGTAGTGTCTGTTAGGGTAGTGTGTAGTGTCTGTTAGGGTAGTGTCTGTTATTGGGTAGTGTCTGTTAGGGTAGTGTGTAGTGTCTGTTATTGGGTAGTGTCTGTTAGGGTAGTGTGTAGTGTCTGTTAGGGTAGTGTCTGTTAGGGTAGTGTGTAGTGTCTGTTAGGGTAGTGTGTAGTGTCTGTTATTGGGTAGTGTCTGTTAGGGTAGTGTGTAGTGTCTGTTAGGGTAGTGTCTGTTAGGGTAGTGTGTAGTGTCTGTTAGGGTTAGTGGTAGTGTCTGTTATTGGGTGTGTCTGTTAGGGTAGTGTGTAGTGTCTGTTAGGGTAGTGTGTAGTGTCTGTTATTGGGTAGTGTCTGTCTGTTAGGGTAGTGTGTAGTGTCTGTTAGGGTGAGTGTAGTGTCTGTTAGGGTAGTGTGTAGTGTCTGTTAGGGTAGTGTGTAGTGTCTGTTAGGGTAGTCTGTTAGGGTAGTGTGTAGTGTCTGTTAGGGTAGTGTGTAGTGTCTGTTAGGGTAGTGTGTGTGTCTGTTAGGGTAGTGTGTAGTGTCTGTTAGGGTAGTGTGTAGTGTCTGTTATGGTAGTGTCTGTTAGGGTCTGTTAGTGTCTGTTATGGTAGTGTCTGTTAGGGTAGTGTGTAGTGTCTGTTAGGGTAGTGTGTAGTGTCTGTTAGTGTAGTGTCTGTTATTGGGTAGTGTGTAGTGTTTGTTAGGGTAGTGTGTAGTGTCTGTTAGGGTAGTGTGTAGTGTCTGTTAGGGTAGTGTGTAGTGTCTGTTATTGGGTAGTGTGTAGTGTCTGTTAGGGTAGTGTGTAGTGTCTGTTAGGGTAGTGTGTAGTGTCTGTTAGGGTAGTGTGTAGTGTCTGTTAGGGTAGTGTGTAGTGTCTGTTAGGGTAGTGTGTAGTGTCTGTTAGGGTAGTGTGTAGTGTCTGTTAGGGTAGTGTCTGTTAGGGTAGTGTGTAGTGTCTGTTATTGGGTAGTGTGTAGTGTCTGTTATTGGGTAGTGTGTAGTGTCTGTTAGGGTAGTGTGTAGTGTCTGTTAGGGTAGTGTGTAGTGTCTGTTAGGGTAGTGTGTAGTGTCTGTTATTGGGTAGTGTCTGTTAGGGTAGTGTGTAGTGTCTGTTAGGGTAGTGTGTAGTGTCTGTTAGGGTAGTGTGTAGTGTCTGTTAGGGTAGTGTGTAGTGTCTGTTAGGGTAGTGTGTAGTGTCTGTTAGGGTAGTGAGTGTCTGTTAGGGTAGTGAGTGTCTGTTAGGGTAGCGTGTGTCTGTTAGGGTAGCGTGTAGTGTCTGTTAGGGTAGCGTGTAGTGTCTGTTATTGGGTAGTGTGTAGTGTCTGTTAGGGTAGTGTGTAGTGTCTGTTATGGTAGTGTCTGTTAGGGTAGTGGGTAGTGTCTGTTAGGGTAGTGTGTAGTGTCTGTTAGGGTAGTGTGTAGTGTCTGTTATTGGGTAGTGTGTAGTGTATGTTAGGGTAGTCCGGTAGTGTGTAGTGTCTGTTAGGGTAGTGTGTAGTGTCTGTTAGGGTAGTGTGTAGTGTCTGTTAGGGTAGTGTGTGTGTCTGTTAGGGTAGTGTGTAGTGTCTGTTAGGGTAGTGTGTAGTGTCTGTTAGGGTAGTGTGTAGTGTCTGTTAGGGTAGTGTGTAGTGTCTGTTAGGGTAGTGTGTAGTGTCTGTTAGGGTAGTGTGTAGTGTCTGTTAGGGTAGTGTGTAGTGTCTGTTAGGGTAGTGTCTGTTAGGGTAGTGTGTAGTGTCTGTTAGGGTAGTGTGTAGTGTCTGTTAGGGTAGTGTGTAGTGTCTGTTAGGGTAGTGTGTAGTGTCTGTTAGGGTAGTGTCTGTTAGGGTAGTGTGTAGTGTCTGTTAGGGTAGTGTGTTGTGTCTGTTAGGGTAGTGTGTAGTGTCTGTTAGGGTAGTGTGTAGTGTCTGTTAGGGTAGTGGGTAGTGTCTGTTAGGTAGTGTCTGTTAGGGTAGTGTGTAGTGTCTGTTAGGGTAGTGTGTAGTGTCTGTTAGGGTAGTGTGTAGTGTCTGTTAGGGTAGTGTGTAGTGTCTGTTAGGGTAGTGTGTAGTGTCTGTTAGGGTAGTGTCTGTTAGGGTAGTGTGTAGTGTCTGTTAGGGTAGTGTGTAGTGTCTGTTAGGTAGTGTGTCTGTTAGGGTAGTGTGTAGTGTCTGTTAGGGTAGTGTGTAGTGTCTGTTAGGGTAGTGTGTTGTGTCTGTTAGGGTAGTGTGTAGTGTCTGTTAGGGTAGTGTGTAGTGTCTGTTAGCGTAGTGTGTAGTGTCTGTTAGGGTAGTGTGTAGTGTCTGTTAGGGTAGTGTGTAGTGTCTGTTATTGGGTAGTGTGTAGTGTCTGTTAGGGTAGTGTGTAGTGTCTGTTAGGGTAGTGTGTAGTGTCTGTTAGGGTAGTGTGTAGTGTCTGTTAGGGTAGTGTGTAGTGTCTGTTATGGTAGTGTGTAGTGTCTGTTATGGTAGTGTGTAGTGTCTGTTATTGGGTAGTGTGTAGTGTCTGTTAGGGTAGTGTGTAATGTCTGTTAGGGTAGTGTGTAGTGTCTGTTAGGGTAGTGTGTAGTGTCTGTTAGGGTAGTGTCTGTTAGGGTAGTGTCTGTTAGGGTAGTGTGTAGTGTCTGTTAGGGTAGTGTGTAATGTCTGTTAGGGTAGTGTGTAGTGTCTGTTAGGGTAGTGTGTCTGTTAGGGTAGTGTGTAGTGTCTGTTAGGGTAGTGTGTAATGTCTGTTAGGGTAGTGTGTAGTGTCTGTTAGGGTAGTGTGTAGTGTCTGTTATGGTAGTGTGTAGTGTCTGTTAGGGTAGTGTCTGTTAGGGTAGTGTGTAGTGTCTGTTAGGGTAGTGTGTAGTGTCTGTTAGGGTAGTGTGTAGTGTCTGTTATTGGGTAGTGTGTAGTGTCTGTTAGGGTAGTGTGTAGTGTCTGTTATTGGGTAGTGTGTAGTGTCTGTTAGGGTAGTGTGTAGTGTCTGTTAGGGTAGTGTGTAGTGTCTGTTAGGGTAGTGTGTAGTGTCTGTTAGGGTTAGGGTTGTGTAGTGTCTGTTAGGGTAGTGTGTAGTGTCTGTTAGGGTAGTGTGTAGTGTCTGTTAGGGTAGTGTGTAGTGTCTGTTAGGTAGTGTGTAGTGTCTGTTAGGGTAGTGTGTAGTGTCTGTTAGGGTAGTGTGTAGTGTCTGTTAGGGTAGTGTGTAGTGTCTGTTAGGGTGAGTGTCTGTTAGGGTTGTGTAGTGTCTGTTAGGGTAGTGTGTAGTGTCTGTTAGGGTAGTGTGTAGTGTCTGTTAGGGTAGTGTGTAGTGTCTGTTAGGGTAGTGTCTGTTAGGGTAGTGTGTAGTGTCTGTTAGGTAGTGTGTAGTGTCTGTTATTGGGTAGTGTATAGTGTCTGTTAGGGTAGTGTGTAGTGTCTGTTAGGGTAGTGTGTAGTGTCTGTTAGGGTAGTGTGTAGTGTCTGTTAGGGTAGTGTGTAGTGTCTGTTAGGGTAGTGTGTAGTGTCTGTTAGGGGTAGTGTGTAGTGTCTGTTAGGGTAGTGTGTAGTGTCTGTTAGGGTAGTGTGTAGTGTCTGTTAGGGTAGTGTGTAGTGTCTGTTAGGGTAGTGTGTAGTGTCTGTTAGGGTAGTGTGTAGTGTCTGTTAGGGTAGTGTGTAGTGTCTGTTAGGGTAGTGTGTAGTGTCTGTTAGGGTAGTGTGTAGTGTCTGTTAGGGTAGTGTGTAGTGTCTGTTATTGGGTAGTGTGTAGTGTCTGTTAGGGTAGTGTGTAGTGTCTGTTAGGTAGTGTGTAGTGTCTGTTATTGGGTAGTGTGTAGTGTCTGTTAGGGTAGTGTGTAGTGTCTGTTAGGGTAGTGTGTAGTGTCTGTTAGGGTAGTGTGTAGTGTCTGTTAGGGTAGTGTGTAGTGTCTGTTAGGGTAGTGTCTGTTAGGGTAGTGTGTAGTGTCTGTTAGGGTAGTGTGTAGTGTCTGTTAGGGTAGTGTGTAGTGTCTGTTAGGGTAGTGTGTAGTGTCTGTTAGGGTAGTGTCTGTTAGGGTAGTGTGTAGTGTCTGTTATTGGGTAGTGTGTAGTGTCTGTTAGGGTAGTGTGTAGTGTCTGTTAGGGTAGTGTGTAGTGTCTGTTAGGGTAGTGTGTAGTGTCTGTTAGGGTAGTGTGTAGTGTCTGTTATTGGGTAGTGTGTAGTGTCTGTTATTGGGTAGTGTGTAGTGTCTGTTAGGGTAGTGTGTAGTGTCTGTTAGGGTAGTGTGTAGTGTCTGTTAGGGTAGTGTGTAGTGTCTGTTAGGGTAGTGTGTAGTGTCTGTTAGGGTAGTGTGTAGTGTCTGTTAGGGTAGTGTGTAGTGTCTGTTAGGGTAGTGTGTAGTGTCTGTTAGGGTAGTGTGTAGTGTCTGTTAGGGTAGTGTGTAGTGTCTGTTAGGGTAGTGTGTAGTGTCTGTTAGGGTAGTGTGTAGTGTCTGTTATTGGGTAGTGTCTGTTAGGGAGTAGTGTAGTGTCTGTTAGTGTAGTGTCTGTTATTGGGTAGTGTGTAGTGTCTGTTAGGGTAGTGTGTAGTGTCTGTTAGGGTAGTGTGTAGTGTCTGTTAGGGTGTGTCTGTTAGGGTAGTCTGTTAGGGTAGTGTGTAGTGTCTGTTAGGGTAGTGGGTAGTGTCTGTTAGGGTAGTGGGTAGTGTCTGTTAGGGTAGTGTGTAGTGTCTGTTAGGGTAGTGTGTAGTGTCTGTTAGGTAGTGTCTGTTAGGGTAGTGTGTAGTGTCTGTTAGGGTAGTGTGTAGTGTCTGTTAGGTAGTGTCTGTTAGGGTGTGTCTGTTAGGGTAGTGTGTAGTGTCTGTTAGGTAGTGTGTAGTGTATGTTAGGGTAGTGTGTAGTGTCTGTTAGGGTAGTGTGTAGTGTCTGTTAGGGTAGTGTGTAGTGTCTGTTAGGGTAGTGTGTAGTGTCTGTTAGGGTAGTGTGTAGTGTCTGTTAGGCAGTGTGTGTAGTGTCTGTTAGGGTAGTGTGTAGTGTCTGTTAGGGCAGTGTGTGTAGTGTCTGTTAGGGTAGTGTGTAGTGTCTGTTAGGGTAGTGTGTAGTGTCTGTTAGGGTAGTGTGTAGTGTCTGTTAGGGTAGTGTGTAGTGTCTGTTATAGGGTAGTGTGTAGTGTCTGTTAGGGTAGTGTGTAGTGTCTGTTAGGGGTAGTGGGGCCCATAGGGTAGGTTCCCTAATGCCAGCCAGCTGTCCCAGTATCGACCCACAGCTGGTCCCCTAGTGGGGGCAGGGGTCAGGGCAGAGTGGGGGCCGGGGGGCCCGCTGTTGCACCCCTCCCAAAACACAATGGGACAGGAAGAGAGGAGAGGCAGGTAGAGGGGGGAGAGGATGTATTTGTCACCAAGGAATAGATTCATTAGGATAAGTGCTGAAGGAGCATGGTGTGT
>NW_025747376.1:57500-58822 GCF_021184085.1 Oncorhynchus gorbuscha | reverse complement strand
AGCGCCAGGTGAGCCTTCTCCAGCTCTGCTCCAGACAGACTGGGCAGGGGGTTGGGGTAGTGCAGCTGTTTACGGTAGTCAGCAGGGAGCAGGTCAGGATACAGACCAATCACATGGGTGGGATCTGTTGGAGGGAGAAGGTACAGGCTTTATATTAGTTAATATTAATGTCCCTGATGGGATGATGGGACAGCATCACCCTCTGTTCCCTGCTGTTGACCAGAGGCTTTATATTAGTTAATATTAATGTCCCTGATGGGATGATGGTACAGCATCACCCTCTGTTCCCTGCTGTTGACCAGAGGCTTTATATTAGTTAATATTAATGTCCCTGATGGGACGCAGTACTGCTGTACTCAACGTAGGTAAGGCAGCATATCTAAAGTAGCTACGTAGGGAAAAGGATGCCATTAGAGACCTGAGACCTTAACTACCTGACCTGAACGGACAGGTAGTTAACGGACAGGTAGTTAACGGACAGACCTGTTCAGGTAGTTAACAGACAGGTAGTTAACGGACAGGTAGTTAACGGACAGGTAGTTAACGGACAGGTAGTTAACGGACAGGTAGTTAACGGACAGCCAGAAGCTCACCTGTGCCGAGCTTAGCAAACACCTGCATGGAGTCATCGAACCTCTTCTGACAGAACAGATTGAAGGCATAGAGATTCTGGATGTGGTGAATCTGCTGTCTCTTATCTCCTTCCACATCATCCTTCATATTCTGGGGGAGAGAGGGATGGAGGAGGGGAAAGAGGTCATGGGGAGGGAGGAGAGGAGAGAGGGATGGAGGAGGGGAAAGAGGTCATGGGGAGGGAGGAGAGGAGAGAGGGATGGAGGAGGGGAAAGAGGTCATGGGGAGGGAGGAGAGGAGAGAGGGATGGAGGAGGGAAAGAGGTCATGGGGAGGGAGGAGAGGAGAGAGGGATGGAGGAGGGGAAAGAGGTCATGGGGAGGGAGGAGAGGAGAGAGGGATGGAGGAGGGGAAAAGGTCATGGGGAGGGAGGAGAGGAGAGAGGGATGGAGAGAGAGGCATATAGGGGTGTAGTGAGTCACACCATGACAGGTCAGTATCACATCTCTGTCCTTCTGCTAACCCTCTGACGTAAATATTATCTCTGTCCCTCTGCTAACCCTCTGACCTATATATTACCTCTGTCCCCTCTGACCTATATATTATCTCTGTCCCACTGCTAACCCTCTGACCTATATATTATCTCTGTCCCACTGCTAACCCTCTGACCTATATATTATCTCTGTCCCCTCTGACCTATATATTATCTCTGTCCCCTCTGACCTATATATTATCTCTGTCCCCTCTGCT